>NW_017306728.1:874709-909494 GCF_000935625.1 Nanorana parkeri
CCCCTCCCCCCCCCCCCCCCACATGACCCAAAGAGATGCAGCCTCTGGCCCTGTCTGTAGGTGGCATAGTTGCCTTTCTGAGATCTTCAGATGGACATATTATATCTGTCACTAGAATGCTAGGAAATGGCTTGGTGTGAATTTGTGCTCTTTGCTTTTGGGTCTCACAAATTTGCTTTCAAGTGTATCTAAACCCCAAAACAAAAATTTTTATATTTTGCAGCTTACCAGTTCTTAGATGTGGTGGCTGCATTGGTATTCTTTTCTCAAGCTTTCTTTGCTTTTCTTTCCCCTGGTGATTCTACCATAACACATTCCAGTCCTAAGATAACTACATACACTTACATGCATACACTTTAAACCCAAATATATAAATAATTAAACTTAAATATGAACAGTGCAGCGCTGCGCTGCAGCTGGGACGGATCTTGACAATATTGGCGGGATGCACCCGGCTGTCTGATTGACAGCTGGCTTTGCCTCTCTAGAGCCAGCTGTGCCTGCTCCCTCCCCTCTCTGTCCCTCCAATGAGTGCTGAAGAACCAAAAAGGTGAGGGGGAATCCGTGCACGAAGCAGTGAGAGGCGCTGAGGGAGGAGCGGTCACAGGATCGCTCTGCACTCAATCTATAGAGCCAGCGTGTGACACTGTAGCTGTCACACACTGGCTCTGTAGATTGAGAGATGAAGCTCTAAGTATTGGGAAGAGTATATGTTACTCTCCCAATATTTCCCCTTTTGTGCAATTGTCAGGTATGGAAATGTTATGCCAGTATGTCCTAGCGGTCCACTTCAGCTTATAGTGACATTAAACCCTCAGATTTTTTAACATAAAACAATACTGTAATGTGTGCTTTACTGTAATCCATGGTAGTTTCCCTTCTCTTTGCTGCTCTTCCTTTTAAATCCTCATGTCTTCTCATGCTTGGGGAGAACTTCCCTTTGCAGCTGAGTGCCTCTTCCTGTAGTGCTGGCTCAGGTTGTGAACCTACACACAGACACCATGTATCCATTCCTGGGACAAGGCAGAGTGCTGCAAAACAGAGGTTCTGTCCAGCATGAGTAGAGATACAGATTTAAAAGGAAGAGCAGCAAAGAGAAGGGAAACAACCATGGATTACAGTAAAGCACACATTACACTATTGTTTTATGTTAAAAAATCTAAGGGTTTAATGACACTTTAATGTATGTTAAAGCGATATTAAAGTTACAAGGATTTTAAGCTATTTCAAATGCTGATGAAATCACTTACAATACATGCTGCTTCCTGATGTTTACAAGTTTTATTTTCCTGCAGAATAAACTGGTCTCCTGAGCACTGGCATTGGCCTCCTTTCTCAAGCAGAGTGCTATGCAGGCACCCTTGTGTGTATCGCCAAAAACACACAGACCCAGCAAATCAAGCTACTCGCCTCCTCCCTGGCCCCTCTCCTCCCTTCTCCTAGCTAGTAGATGAACAGTTGCTGGAGTCTGCTCTGTCTCTTATGATCTTGTACTGAACAGGAATTTCAGGGAAGCTGAGCTGATAGACTTGGAAGCAGCTGTTCAGAAACATGATGATTGTACGTGTTTGGGCAAAAATGTAAATCAATTCTTTGCAATGTATGTTTGATCTGGATTCATTACTGAAAAAAAAGTTTGAGTTGAATACTAGTTTTGCTATTTCATCCTTCCTTTATTATAGCATAAAATACAAAATACAACTAATTCTTGTACAGAAGAACTCCTTGGTTTATGAACTCAGCACTGGATCATTTTCTCATCTACTGCATCATATTTGACCTGATGAACCCCTGCAAGAAACATTAGCATATACTAATCAATCTCCCACTTCTTATGGATTTTTATTAGGAATAAACAAGTACAGCTGATGTCAAAAGGTTGCATTCAATTATCTCTATAACTATAATGCACAGTTAAGCATTTACAAAGTTTCTATAGTTTATGCAATTAGAGACAAATACTATTTATTTGTACAGATCAGCCAAGTAAATATGTCAAATAACCCAACAGCAATTTAGGAAAAGACGTGGAATGTTACTGCAACTCCTTTATGCGTACAATTAAAGGGCCAATTTACCAAAAACCACAATGGAGGGGCCGTGAGCATATTTGCTAGCCTTTTATATTTTTTTTGGAACTAGAGTCTCACTTCTCCAGCTACATTATTTAGTTCTTAATAATGTAAAAGTAATGAACATTTTAAAAGGGAAAAGTAGATTGTGCTGCCACAAAAGTTGTATAAAATATGACAATTCATACTCATAGTCAATATTAACATCAATGTGAGATGAGAATGTATATAGTTCATTTTCCTTAAGCCATTTGCTCATTGATATTGTATGGCTAATTCATATACTGACATCTTGTGGTCATTCTGATTATTGCACTTTTCACATTATGCTTTTCTGTGCTCCCTCCCAGCTATGATGTATTTCCCCTTGTGCGTAATGTACCGCCCTTCTTCTACATTAGTCTAGTGTCATGGCTGAAAGTAACAAGACCACATGTTAATCTGCATTGCATGCTTGGATACATTACTATCTCCGACCAGGGCCGGACTGGGACTAAAAATAGGCGCGGGCATTTTAGACTGAGCAGTCCAATCACGTGACCACTGACAGGCCCCACCCCTCACATCAGGGGGCGGAGCCAAACACAGAAGCGCAATCGAGGGGCAGGGCCGGCCACTAGTAAGTACCGGAGGGCTACAGCTGACACACAAGCCTTGCTACAAACAATACACAAACCTTGCAACAATATAGGAAGCTTGCTATAGAGAATATCTGTAAAAAATAAGTCAAGGCAACTGGAGTTGCTGTATTTTACTTGAAGACGTTTCACTAGTCATCCAATCAGCTTTCTCAATTCAGAAATTTCTGAATTGAGAAAGCTGGTTGGATGGCCAGTGAAACATCTTCAAGAAAAATACAGCAAGTCCAGTTGCCATGACTTATTTTTTACATATATACCATGACCTGGATGCATGAGAACCTTCACAGAGATATTGCTATAGAGAATCGGATCTCACTGGCCCCCCAACCCCCCTGACATTCTCTGCACTAAAGTAGCTAACACTCTAATGTCCCCCGCACAGTCACACACTATTATTATACATTTATAAAGCTCTGACATATACTGCAGTGCTGTACAGAGAAGTCACATAAGTCTCTGTACAGAGGAGCTTGCACTCTAATGGAGAATAATACCATCAGCTATAGAGGACTAAAAATCCCAGCAATACATTATACAGCAATGCTGAATAATAGTATATGAATTTGGTACATACTCTGTGCTGCCGCTCTGCTCCCGGGTACCATCCTGAAGTCTCGGGCAAAGGGTCTCAGGAGGGAAAGATAGGCAGCCGGTGGAAGCCCTGTAAGAAGGCACCGCATGGTTCCCCAGAAGGCTGCTGCGTGGGACCTAACACAGCCGAATCAACGCAGAAGTCAGTGGTGTAATGCAGAGTACAGAAGTCAGAGGTGCAAAGCAGAGTGCAGAGATCAGCGGTGTGATGCAGAGTACAGAGGACCGCAGTGTGACTTATAGTGCAGAGGTCAGTGGTGTGCCGCAGAATTCAGCGTTGTGACGCACAGTGCTGAGGTCAGCGGTGTGACACAGAAGTCAGCAGTGTAATGCAGAGTGCAGATGTCACCGGTGTGACGCACAGGTCAGCAGTGTAATGCAGAGTGCAGAGGTCAGTGGTGTGACTTACAGTGCAGAGGTCAGTGGTGTGACTTACAGTGCAGAGGTCAGAGGTGTGACTTAGACCATGACTAGGTGTGACTAGAAGTGAAGAGGTCAGTGGTGTAACGCAGAAGTCAGCAGTGTGATGCAGAGGTCAGCTGTGACTTACAGTGCAGAGGTCAGCGGTGTGACTTACAGTGCAGAGGTCAGCGGTGTGACGTACAGTGCAGAGGTCTACGGTGGGATCTACAGTGCAGAGGTCAGTGGTGTGATCTACAATGCAGAGGTCAGCAGTGTGATCTACAGTGCAGAGGTTAGTGGTGTGATCTATAGTGCAGAGGTCAGTGGTGTAATCTACAGTGCAGAGGTCAGTGGTGTGATCTACAGTGCAGAGGACAGCGGTGTGACTTACAGTGCAGAGGCCAGCGGTGGGGGGGTTCTAGTCTCAGGTGAAGCCTCCAGTCCAGCATGATGCCCATCCAGTCCAGCTGCCTCCTTGTGCCCTCACTTCAGGACCCACTCTTTTTCTGCCAATGGTAGCCCTGCATTCTTATTCCTAGCCTATGGCAGCTGAAGTGGACGGAGGAAGTAGCAGGTGGCCACCGAGGAGCCTGGCTATTTAGCGGGCTTTCAGAAAGGCTGCCAGTGTTCTGTTGAAAACTCCAACTCCTCTAGATCTCCAAAGACCTAACTTACTTAGAATTAAGAGGTTCGGCCTAGAAGGCTCTACTGCACGTGGGCCACCCGTGGCATTTCCCTACACACATACTACAAAGCAATAAAGTATTAAAATGAACTACGATCAGACTAATCCAGCACGTTATTAATCTGAGTGCCCCACTCAATATGGGCGCAAGCGGTGGCCATATTGAGTGGGGCAATTTAGATTAATAATCTCCTGGATTAGTCTGACTCTAGTTCATTTTAATATTTATTAAAATCTGTAGTATGTGTATTTTTTAAATGCCGCGGGTGGCCCACGTGCAGTACAGCCTTCTCGGCCAATCCTCTTACTTCTAAGTAAGTCAGGTCGGAGATTTCAGAAGTTGGAACTTTCGATAGAACTTCAATAGAACTTTTCTCCTCCTGATTAAGGATGGGCTTGGGCGTGTTCGCAGCTCCACGTGCCAAGCCCGCCAGGAAGCTGACAGCGTGCAGCGCTTATCACAGACATTTTAGTGGTCCGCAGCTGCAGAGATCGGGACATGTCTCAGTGCCTGTGATTGGCGCTGCCAGCTTCCTGGCGGGCTGGGCACGTGGAGCTGCGAACACGCCCGTGCCCATCCTTACTCCTGCAGGGTCTGTGGTGGGCTCTGTGGGGTCTCAGGTGGGCTGTGAAGGATCTCTGGTGGGCTCTGCAGGCTCTCAGGCTGCTAAGCCCACCTGAGACCATGCAGAGCCCACCATAGACCCCGACACAGATCCTGCAAATCCCCCCTGAGACCCGGTTGATGATTTTTACAGATCCTGCAGAGACCCCCTGAGATGCCCGGTATGCCCGATGGCCAGTCCGGCCCTGCCGCCAATGTAACTAAACTATTCGCACTGACCGCCAATGTAACAAAAGTGTTCACAATGACCGCCAATGTAACAAAAGTGTTCACAATGACCGCCAATGTAACAAACGTATACACCATACAAATGTTTAAACTTACCTTGTACTTGTAGTCTTCTGGCAGTTTTTTCTTCCTTAGCGGGGGTGGGGCGTCAGCATTGATTTGCATATGAATTACCTGCGATATTTACTTATGGATGGGCCGCGGATTATTGATATGCAAATTACCGCGGCCCATTCATATTTAAATATCTCGGCCGGGACAGGGGACGAGAACTGCACCAGCAAGCTTCCAAGAGAGCACAGAGTAGAGAGAGCTGGGTGAGGAGGTGTTTTTCTGGCCTCCCCCACCAGCTCCCTCTAGTGTCTACTGTGTAGTAGTGCCCTATGACCAGTCCGGCCCTGTCTACGACCTTCAAATACAGTCTGTTCATTCATCTGCTTTATCCTGTTGTCTGCTGTAACCCTGCTGCAAGCAATACAGCACTTTCGTGGATGAAAAGGTATTTGGTGAGTTCAGCTATCCGATAAGGATTGTCCGCAGTGATTATATCTGCTTATACAGACCAGGCATAAAGGTCTCAGCAAGGGATTAATCGCTAATACAACAATCAGAGTCAGAATATAGATTCCCTTGTAGCACGTGTGGCCAGTCAATGGAGCTTGGGAACTCAGATGCAGAGATTTCACCACTGGAGTTCTTGGGAGGTTATTAAACACTGTGGCGTCTCCCCAGACAAAAATATCACTTTTACCCTTTGGGGGCTCATTTACACCAGAAACGGATGGACACTTCAGGTGAGTTGCAGCATGGAAAAATTCAGACATGCTGCATTATTCCACACCTCTCTCTATGTACATATAATTTGAACCTGAGTCTCCAGTTGTCCCTTATTTCCAGAACCAGCCCGTGATTTTGTTCTTGGACAAGTATCTGATCAACTTAACAATATGATTTTTGTTTTAGGAAATGTTATGTTTAAATAATTTTCAGCTCAATTTACTTATATATAAAGCCAGTATATAGATCCCTATTTAAAAATAGTTATTTTCAGATTAAAGCCAATAGATGTAAAAAGTGACAGTCACATCTCTGAAAATAAAAATCCATATATTGATGTTAATAGTATAAGTTATCCCTTAAACCAAAATAGAGGCAGTAGTGCCCTGTTGTAAAGAAGGGGATGCTACTGAATTCTACTGAGCTCCATTCCTCTTTGTGCTTTAAGCTCTTAGTTGTCACTTTGGGTGACATAGCAGCCAATCCAGAAGATGGGTGATATAGGTGAATCTTAACACAGGGTGATAATCCTCTCCTGCATAAAGTCATACTGAGTGAGTGTTGTCACCTTGTGGTAGGAAGCACATTTACTGGACCTCACTGGTAGGATCACCAGGTAGACTAATGGTAATTTTAATTGCTTTAAAGCTTTATAAACTGAGCCTATTACTCTCAGTTCAGGTTCAGGTTACATTATTACCTTTCCTCCTGTCCGCACGGCTGAATGCTGCTCATTTGCTGAAAAATGTTCCTCTAAAGTTTGCCGAAAAACCAACACTTCTGAAAGTGTTAATCTCCTGGATCTTAAACAGCTCTTAATGGAATCTTCTATTGACCTCCACTTCACTACAGGAGAACGTGAGGCTATGACTAAGGCCGAGTAAGGCAGAAATGTGTCAGCAGTTGTTCTTTGTAGAGATGCACGTGGAATAAAGTTTGAATTTCTTTGGAAGATCATAGTGTGCTTTTTTTTTTTTTTTTACAGATATACCATGACCTGGAAAATGAGAACCTTCATGAGGTTGAATAAAGACATAAGTCCATCAAGTCCAAGCTATTGTGTGTATGCATTTATGTTTGAGCAGGTGTGTGCGTGTGTATGGTTCTACAGTTTTTGAGCCTATCACCCTAGTAGAGAGTCATCCGTGCACCGAGTGTGGATTGCGGGGATGCATGATAGGGGTGTGCTCTTTGTACTCTTAGAGAGTGATAATGTGTAGATCACAGAAGGAGAAACCCGTAAAAGCTGCAAGGGATCTAAGATGTCAACACCTGAAGTGGCAGACTTTAGGGAACAATTTTTCAGGATCATAGCGGCATTTAGCATCATAGGCAGCAGCAAACTAAGCATGCACACTCTATTACAGGTATGTATTTTCTTGCAAACGTCAATATAGGGACAGGGTTACTTTAACGCCAAGCCAAGCTTCATTCCATTCTCCTCTTTTGTGGCAACACACTGGTGATCAGGACCAATGCACATTGCCTGAAGGCAGCGGTTTATCTGGAGCAGGCCGTCATGCTCCTGCACAGTCACATCTACCTTGCTCCAGTCAACAGCACTCACTCTACCTGAACAGCATGCTGCTGGAGAAGGGAAGATTGAGATAGGGCTGCAGCACTATTAAATAAAAAAGAAGAAAGTGGAATACTTTACTTTTTATTCGGACTGACTTTATAGAACAATTTTAAGGAATATCGCTAAAGTTGGGCTTTAACCATATGTAATACATTGTGAATGTTATACTAACAAGTGTGATAAAACGACATAGATCACTTCACTTCGACTGGGTTATTCACTCTGCTGCCTTTGGCAGCTTTGTGAATAACCCCATAGTCTTATGTTGTACCATTGATTTATCTAAATGCCTGGGAGGCAGGAAGCAAATAAAATGCACCCTGTCCCTGACAACATGCAATATACAATTAAAAGGACAAAACTTCACCAATTCAAAATTGCATTTTCATCTTCCTTACCATCCAGTAATTCGTTATATTTATTAATGAATAATACACATTAAATAAGTACAATAATACCAGGTAAAACTAAATTCCACGTAGACAGTTTATTGTCATTTAGGGCCATTGTGTATTAAGGAAAAAAAACATTAAGTATGTTTTTAAATGCAGCCAATATAGGTACCTGAATAGGTCTTTGCTTTGTTATCCTGTTTTTGTATCCTGTTTTTTTGCCTTCTCTGCATAACAGCACATTGGAAAAATTAGTGTCAGCACTCTGGTCCAATCAGTGACTTTAGGCAGAGCTGTCAGCCTTACACTGTGAACATGCTTACAGGAGGAGAAAATGCAGGGATGACCTTACCAGTGTTGCTGCGCCTTGCCCATTCAACAGATTGGGGGTTAATGCCTTTTTGTCAGGAGTGTGTGGATCATAATTATTAGTTACATAGTAAGTGGTTGAATAAAGACACAGGTCCATCAGGTTCAACCTATAGTATGTGTGTGTGTGTGTGTGTGTGTGTGTGTGTCTGTATACTGCTCGGAATTTCAATAACCCTGTATGTTTTGTGAACTAAGGAACTCATCTAAATGTTTACCACTGATACAGCTATCTCTGGAAGTGAATTCCACATTTTTACCACTCTCAAAGTAAAATACCCCTTATGCAGTTTACGATTATACCAGCTCCCCTCCAACTTCTTGTTGTGCCATCTTGTCTTCCTCAAGGTACCTGGTTTTAGTAGTGCATTACTAATACTGCTGTCCTGCTGTCCTCATTGATGAGTTTGTAAACTGCGATCATGTCACCTCTTTTCTTATCTTCAAGTCACTGCTAGCTCCGCCCAATGGTTTTTTTTGTAATCTTTATAAATTTGTAATTTTACTATATATATACATTTTAAAAATATTTTTTCCACTTTTAAAAAAAAACTCTTTTAGTAGATTTTCTATTCTGCTCGGTACCACAGAGGTACCGAGCAGAATAAGCGAGCTGAATGCGCTCGGTGGCATTCGACTATTCACTCACTGCTGTTCGGCCCCTATGGGAATAGGGGCGAACGGCAGCGAGTGCGCTGCCAGAGCTTCGGCTCAGCCAGTCCAGATGTTGGATCGGCTCAGCCGAAGTCCTTCTGCACTTCGGCTTAGCCGAACATTCAGAGCATGTTCGGCTGACTGAAGTGCAGCCGAAGGCAGCCGATGTACGGCTGATTTCAGCTGATGTATGGCTGAAATCAGCAATACTGAGCAGGAGTGAGTAGCTGAACGTGGTTCAGCTCACTTCACTTCGACTGGGTTATTCACTCTGCTGCCTTTGGCAGCTTTGTGAATAACCCCATAGTCTTATGTTGTACCATTGATTTATCTAAATGCCTGGGAGGCAGGAAGGAAATTAAAATGAATTGGGCCATGCTTTCTTTTTCCATACTCTGGATAAGCTAGAAGTTAAGGGGTTGAAGGGATGCAAGGTTTTTTTTGTGGCCGACTTTTTGTAGCCCATCTATGGGTAGCACTGGGTAGAAATAGCGTTACAAGTAGCCAAAACCTAAATCACTTACTCTAGTTATACATAAAAGATCTGCTTTTCTTTTCTTTTTTTTTTGCATCCTGACCCATGTAGACAACACAATCCCATTGCATCATCACTGCAGATAAGTCTGCAATAATCTGTTTGGGTGCACATCCAAAGGAAGATATCTCTGCGTTTCATCTGGTGTACATACTTAGGTACAAGGGAAACCTTCAACCTGCAGTTGTATAGGACACACTAAAGGAAATCTAGACACAAGTGCCACTTCACATAAGATGGTTTAATTCAGACATCTGTTGATTAGAAGGAATTATATACTCAAGATTGAAAAATGAAAAGTATACTAGCAATCACTTTAGTGACCACTGCAAAGAAAAAAAAACTGACTTATAGGGGGTGATTTACTAACCTAAACACACGCACGCACCAGGTGCGTGTGATTTTCACACAGCAAAACGTATTTATCAACCAAAAAGTCTCTAAAACCATATTTCCACTAATGCCATATATGGAAAAATCATGCACATGATGCATATATAATGCTGCTTCACAGTTTAGACAAAAATGCTTAGCTCATGCATTTACATTCCTGCATTCATCAACGCAAGCAACACAACATAGAGCTAATTTACACAACATCACCTTGCAATTCATGCTTGGCTTTGCACAACACACCTGCTGGGTGTGTACACACTACAAAGGTGTTTAGATTCCACCCATAGATCATGCTGGGAGGGAACACACTACAGAGGTGTATACATGTTCGTGGTGTGTTTATAAGGTTAGTAAATCAACCCCATAGGGTCTTAAAGGGCCAATCTAACCGTAACTGATGTTTCAGCATTTACTTGAATCGTCTACTGAGCTTTTATATTTTTTGGGTGGAAGATCGCCTGAAAAATCTGTGCACTTGAGTTTCCGGGCCCATCTGCCATTACATGTAGTCCTTCCTCTTTCTTTTCAACCTTTATATGGAGATTGGAGAACAAGAAACAAAACTTCTTTACTTGGGAAGCCAAACACTGATCGAGAATTCTTTCTTGGTGTTCCCAAAACACCAAGAAAGCGGTGAATGGCAAGTGAATGACAGTCACCGCTCACTGCAGGGACACGATCGGGAAGTGAGCGGATCGGCTGCATGTTTCTACTCACTTCCCGATCGATAGAGCTGACCTGTGAGACCTTCTTCGTCACAGGTCGGCCCTAACTATGAGGATGAGTGGAAATCATTCACCTCATAGTTCTCCTTTGAATTTATTTTTAAGCTTTAACTCCTGAGTTTAGTGTCACTTTAAAGTTTCACCTTTTTTAAAAAGATCAGGGAACATTCACTTTCATAACTGAACAGTCTCTACCCCTTTAGTAAATCAAAGTGTCTCTCCCAATTAAAACATAATGTTCAGTAGTTGAATCATTCTCTGAATGTCCATCTGCCATCTACTGTCTACAGCCAGTTTTATAATATTATATGGTCACTGAACTCCCGTGTGACCTTTAACAACCCTACAATATGCAGTGTGTATAAATAATTCTTATTGAATTTGACATATTTCCAGATTCAGTACTGACTAGCAAGAGACAAAATATCCCCAACTCATGATCTGGTATTCTCTCGGTTTTAGGTTAAAAAATTTTGTCTCTGGTATTTTGTCTGTGTGAGTAAATCAAGTATTTTTGAACAGTCTGCTCTTTTGCCGTTTTAAATAATCTTTAATTTGGATAAGGTTATCTGTTATAGCATTTATTCATCATTAAAGCAAACATAAACTAGACTTGGCATGTAAAAGCTGTACTATCTGGAACGGCCTGAAGATTATAACAAAATGTAAATTGTTTAAAAGAGAGTTAATTATTTCCTCACTGCGATCTATAATGCATGTCATTAGCATCTTGTTTATGCTCAGCTATTTAACAACCTAAAAAACTCAACTCTTTTCAAGCAGTTCTCTTTATTAGGGTCCATGCACAGGGGTGCAGAGATCCATGTACCGTTCATGTATATTTAATGGGAAATGATGATAGAACCAAGATCTGGTTAAACATTTTTTAAAGATAAACACTAAGGGCTCATTTACATGGACGCAGAGGTCCGTGTACGGTAAAAGTGGCCAGATTTTTGCATGTGGGAGCCATAGGTGTTACATGAAGCCCATCCATACATGTCAATGACAGGTTGCTTCTGTACACTGGTAAACACTACTCCAAGTGTGTACATCCATACAGGTTCAGATTTATGCCCCCCGAGTCCAGGGTGCGTACATCCAAAACACTACTCATATACCCACTCTAAGCAGAGTTCACCAGCTCATACTGCTAGAACTTGTCATTGACTTGTGGTAATGGGCTGCACACAACACCTATGACTCCAGGGGGCCAGATCTAGATGGTTTTTAAGGTACACGGAACTCTGCACCCATGTGAGTGAGCCCTTAGTTTTTATCTTTGACATTGAGGTGTTTCTTTGCAGCCAGAGCTTTCTTCTATCATTGTTCCCCATGATATATAGTGGTCAATATATATGCAGGTCATTATAACACATATAAAGCAAGCAGTATGTTAAAGAAGAACACCAGGAAGTAATAAAATTAGCCTTTGCAGTGGGGCTGCCACCCCCACTGCAAGGGTTACCTGCTTGTATTGGTCTAGGGTCTTGATTAAATAAAATATACTTATCTGAGCCTTGGTCCTGTCTGGCTGCTAGACCAGTCTTTTTGGGAAGAGTTCCTTTCACTTCCTGCTGCATCTTTAAGGCAAGAAGTAAGGGGGAATCCTCCCTACAGGGACACAGAAATCAAATAATGGGCAAAAAATTTAATTTTTAAAGTCTAGATTTTACTGTAGCAAAAGATTCATTGGTGTCCTCTTTAATGTTACTGATGTTACATTAGCTTTTGATCTGAACCTGTGCGCCAGGTCAGATCATGCCAATGTGGGAGCATTTGCAGTGTTGCTGAGATGGTAAAGAAAGACAGAATTGCTTATTTGCAGATATGGTGCCGTTAAATTATGAACATGAGTGTGGGAGTGGTATTCAATTAGCATGCAAAAGGTCAATTCAGACATGATTTAGAGGGAAGAGTTGAGACCACCACAAAAATATCCTTAGCCAACGACAATGAGAATTTCATGAGTAAAAGCAGCCATATTTTTTGGAAACAGTGATAGGGCTAAGGACTGGCTGCACAGAAAAGAAGAAGACTTTAAAGACTGGCAGTGGCCATTGTAATAGACTGTTTAAGTAGAGTATATTTAGCTCTACAAATAAAAGTTCTAACAATGTTAGATTTTATAATGGCTTTAAGCTAATGGATTTTCTTATCCCTAATCTCCCTAGAACTCATTTGAATACACAAATACCATCTAGAAGAAAGATACATTAAAATTCAGTTACAATTGATTGTATTGTCTAGACCAGCATCAATCAACCATATCGATGTTTTGCTTATTAAATTAAATCTTCGTAATAATTAAAATTCTAATGACTTCAGATTCAGATTCATTACCTATAGCAGTGATGGGTCTATGTCAACTGTGTAAAGTGAAGTCTGACATTGTTCTCATGGAAGTGTTCAATTATAAGTCCTGATTATGATTTTAACATAGAGTACCACTTTAAAGCATACCTATACTAACCTAAAAAATACAACTGGCACTAGAATGTATATATAGAAGTTCCTGTACATATCTTTAGTAACCTGGACTGCTGTGTTATGCAAATATTGACATCATCTAGGATGTTGTGATTTTGCCCTGACCTCTTTGCACCTTGCAATTGATCTATTAAAGTGAATGGTGGACCTAATGATCATTGATGAGGTGTGGGAGCCAACACGGTGCATGTTGTAATTTACTTAATGCTAAACTCAGGGATAAGCAAATATTGTCTAAGTGGATTTATATCCTTTGTGGCTATTGGGGAATATATTTTCGTAAACAGTTTTTGTGCCTGGAGTTCAGCTTCAATAGAGCAGTCCAAGTTTCTGTGCTCCCTCAATGCTCTAGAGCAGTGTTTCTCAATCTTTTTTTCAGTCATGGCACCCTTTAAAAGTATGCAAAATCTTAGGGCCCCCAGTCTAAAATATCACATCGAAGTGCCCTCTTCAAATCAAGACTCCCCCCTTTCACATCAAAATCACCCTTTGCATCAGTAGCCCTCCTTCACAACTACGGCCTTCCTTTCACATCAGAAACCCCCTGTTTTATATCAGAGTACCCCTTTTTTCTCATCAGAGTTCACCTATACACCAGGAGCTCCATTCACCTCAGTCTTCATTCCCTGTTTACATCACAGTCCCAGTACCACAAAAGTTTGAGGCACCCCTGAGGAAGCCAGAAGGCACCCCAGGGTATCAAGGCACCCTGGTTGAGAAAGGCTTTTTTAAAGCAGCCTTTCTGAACCTTTTTAACAAGAACATAAATCTTGGAAATAACATTCAGGTCTCAGGGAACCCCTGCTAATAATTACTATATCTACGGCTCATGGCACATAAGCAGAACCCTTAGCTGAAATATACGAATTCATAAAATAACAAGGAATCTGGCATGCATATTTGACACTTACTCTATATGCCAGCTATTTTTAGTATAATAACGCAGTTAAATAAACAATAATAGAGGCCAAAAAAATGCAAATAGTGAAAATAGTTATGTTCCCTTACACTGGGGGTCAGTGGGAAGAATGCACCCCTAAAAAGATAATTGCTGATTGCTGCCACTGGTTACATATCTGAGAGGCAGAAATTGCTCAAGAAACCCCTAGCAACCTGTGGTGGAACCCGAGGGCTCCATAGAAACCCAGGTTGTAAAAGGCTGCAGAAATGTTAAAATGTTACATTATATGTGGTGGTGGAGGGTGTTGAAGTCCCCCACCCCTGTTTATGAATGGTTGTTTCAGTTTGACGTAAATGAAGTACATTTGGTAAACTGGAACAACCATTTCTAAACAGGGGTGGGGTCTTCACTACCATCTGTCTTCCCCATATAATGCAAAAACCTGAATGAACCCAAATAGGTAGGACTTTATACACCTATTCACCATTATACACCTAGGTGTATAAAGTGCTACCTTTTTGGGTTCATTCAGGTTTCCCTAAGAGTTCTTATATGGTGTCTCCTACCCATGATACATTTACCTTCTCCATATAATGCAGTTTTAAAATCTACAGCCTGGCAACTTGACAACAATTCACACCTTCAGCCATGTGAATTGAATGACAGACTCTTTTGTAGAGTTCTTGACACAAAGGGATGGGATTATGAAACTAGAACAGGATGGTTCCACAACGTTCACCCACTCCATTATATTTTATCAAGGTCTGCCTTGACATATTCAATGATGAGTGGAAATATACCGTAACCTGGATAAATAAAAGCGTTCATAACCATACCAGTAAGATTTCAGCTTTCTGGAGCCGGTCAGCTAATAGGTGAATTCTGTAATTTATGAGTTTCTGCACTGTGCACATCATCATTGCTCTTCACTGCCTTTAGAATAAGCTTTAATTTTGTTCTGCTCTTCAGTGGAAAGTGGATGTCTGGAAGGCATTGTATCACTGAGGGGTGCCAGAAGCGGTCAAGCTAGGATAGGAGAATTATATATTCAGGGACACTCTGCTACTTAACGGTAAACTGAGTAAGCAATGGAAAGCGATAGCTAAAATGTGTTTTTCTAATACAATCCTTTAACATATGTGTGTAATGCTCTGGACTACAAATACCAGAGATGTCAAGCTTATCTCAAGGATGAGCCCAGCTGTAAAGCTTGGCAAAACTTTAATTTCTATTTGTTGTCTGTTCTTGCAGTAAACTTCAAGGAAACTGACCCAGTAGCATTAAAAGTACTTTACTTGGCAAAAATGCTGCGTGTACAAACTTAGTTACAGGAAAAGCAAACAAATACATAAACAAGACAGGCTGCTACAAACATTCACATGCGCCCACTACACTATCTTCTAGTACATGTATGATTTCTAGGAGGGGAAACACTGAAAATGTACTTAGCTTAGGCTGCAGGCTCCACAAATTCCGTGATGAGCAGGACTTGGCCTAGGAAGAATGGCTTCTCGTTGCAGTATGCTTTGTATGTCCTGGTCTTGAAGCAAGTCCTCTCGTCTTGTGAAGCGCCCTCGTACTGTTCCCCTCCTGTGAAGCCCTGGTCTGGTGAAGTGCTGTGTTTCTCAACCTTTCAGCTACTGGCTTTTTATTGAGAGAAACTGGCCACACACTTTGGAAGCGCCGCCACCTTTCACCTTTATCTAAAATGCAATACAATGCATTTCACGGCAGCGTTGTACCATAAATTGCCATCAGTAGTCAAGATTTGAGTCTTGACCAGGCTAGGTGTGACTATTTACGATCACCATCCCATTGTGATACAAATCAATACAGGACAAGCTACACCATTATGAAAAAACAGTTTGGTTTGTTTAGGTGGCACCTTCCATTGTATGAACCCAGATTTCTATCAACAAACAAACAAACCCTCCGTCTCTATTGCAAATCTATGTGTGTCTGAAAAAGTCCACTTAGATATATCGCAACACAATGTGCGGTACCCAGTTTTCATTTTTGGTATCTCAGAGTATCTTTCTTTCTGTCACTTATATATCTAAAAAAGGTTTTGTCTCTGTTAATGGGTTTTGCCATTTTCTTCTCTTTTTGTGCTTTAGCGGCATCGATAATTTGTTTGCCTCCTTATGTCTCTTTTTATAAGCTTCTCTGTCAGTTTCTCTGTCAGCATTCACTGTGATACATTCTGTTGTATTCATTCACAATGAGAAAACTCCACCGAGGTCACTGTAGCTGATCTTTTCCCCATTACTGACTTACCATGCCTTGGTCTGTACTGTGCCTTTGTGTGGAGGTGGCCATTTTGGTAAGGGAGCATGGCTTTTTTTCCTCATGTCAGAGCTGCCCCTCTGATGACTGGGGAGAGAATATCGAAGATGCAGCAGGACAGGTAGGAGAGGATATAAATTAATAAATTAATTTGAAGCAGGGAGATCCTTGCACTCTAGGTTCTCAGGTACAACTTTCGCTCCAGCAAGGAGAACAGCACAGTAGTGATATCACAAAATCTTACAACAAAGGCAGCAATGCAGGAATTGCGCTGCTCTTTTTCATTCAAGACAAAATACAGATCTTTTAGGGAACTGCTTGGGCACTGTCACAGTTCAGCTGCAGACTTGCAGCTGAGCTGGTACTTGTAGTTCTACAAGTATATGCAGACCTCTTACGCCTGCTTCTGCAGGCAAGCAGGGCTGTGTTGTTGCTTGTAGTTCTCCAGGCATGTTCTCTGTACCTGACTCGCTCTTGCACCAGTGTGTCAGCTTTAACTGTTGGCCGACCTCTCCTGCTGTTTCTTTTGCAGCTTCTAGGCCAACCAGTGTTGTCTGCTTGTGGCCAATCCTGTGGATCCTCCCTCTTGCTGTCTCTATTTAAACCCAGAGCAGCGCACGGCACGCTTTCCCAAGCTAGATGCCGAGCCCCCCTGGTCGCCATTGAACCCAAATTCCTTGGAGTTTACCCATTTACTGACCTTTGGCTCACCCCTGGAAATCCTTGTCTTCAGTCTGTTCTGAACTTCGACTTGTCCCTGGAAATCCCAGTCTTCAGTCTGTCCCTATCCTTTGGACATTCCCTGGAAATCCCAGTCTTCAGTCTGTCCCTATCCTTTGGATATTCTCCCGGAAATCCCAGTCTTCAGTCTGTCCCTATCCTTTGGATTGTCCCTGGAAGTCCTGGTCCTCCGTCTGTCCCTGACCTTTGTTTTGTTCCTTGTATGTGTGTTTGCAACCTGTTCAGAACTCTGGCATTGTCTACCATTCTTGGCTGTTAGGTGAGTTTGGTGAGCATAGGGATTGTGATCTGGGGTCAGCACGCATCCAAGTCCATCTCCATCATCAGGATCTCTGGGGAACACCGGCTGGCCCTGATATTCCACATCCTGGGCAACTCCATGCCACCTGCCTAGCATTGCAGCACCCTGCCTAGTACCTTGATCTACCAGCCTATTCTGTCTTCCACTGCCTCATTCAGTTCCCCTGCTTTGTTCCCTGCTGGTACTCCAGCTCTGGGAGTTATCAGCCTACACTGCTTGCACCCTTTTCTCTAAGTGTCCCTGCCAGTGTAGTAGAAAGGGTCCACATACCTGATTCGAGTCTATACCTGTGAGCCCTGATCTGTGACAGGCACAATTTGCATTTCTAGATATTCCCTATAAGAAAACATATATTCGCTTATTGAGTTCAAATTTACTTTAAGGACTTACATTTTTCAAAAACTATGGACATATGGGAATGCAGGACACTTTTTGTCATTGTTCTTTAAAATAAAGCTCCTCGTCTTGCAGTGTAACTCTGGACAACTATGTGAGGAACTGATGAACTTAGAGTAATTGCACTGGAATTTGCAAAAAAAAATCTCATATTCACTTTTGAAATAGTTAGTGATTTGTTCGGTAAAACACATCACTCTCAAGAATACTAGATGATGATTATGTTACATGTAGCCTTTTCACATTTCCAGCTAAATCTGTTACTTCACAACAACTTTCATATAATTGAATGTCCGTGAACCTTGACAGAACTCCAATAACAATAAAATGGACTTTTTTGGCTCAGTAATTTTGCAGACTGTCAAATAGGAGAGTAAGGGAAAAAAGTGTTTTAATTTAAAATGCGCCTTATTAAACTGTGTTTTTTTTCTCTAAACTTACATTTATTGCCTAACAAAAGTTTTTACAAAGAAAAATAAAAGAACACAGTTTTTGAATGGCAGTGATTTAGCAAGAAAATATCTCAAGGTTTACATAATTTTTTACTCTCTTTACCATTTTATACCTAAACAGAGGTATTTTCTTCATGTCAAGAACATAACATAGAATATTTAAAGCTTGCTACTAACCTGCAAGAAATAAAATAGTTGCCTTATTTGTTGTCCTCAACTGTTTGTATGGTATTCCACACCCCATGTAGATTTAAAGAGAACCTGAATGGTGGAAGCTGTGTCCAAAGGCAAGAAGACAAAGGGCTAGTCACTGGTATCACCTATAAGCTACCTGCAGCTGATCTTTTACTGATAATGAACTTAGCTGGTCATACAGAAGTAAAATTTGGTTTGAAAATTTACATTTTGTTTGATTTTCTTATGGTTAATGGGGTATATTTGATGTTTATTTTTGACCATAGTAATAAGGAAAATTGAAGGCGAAATGATGGCAAGATCGAATGTTCTGATGAATGATTTAAGGCAAACATTTAAATAAAATTTTAAAAGTGTATGGCCAGCTTTACCATGCCTATTATGCCATAATTAAAGTGACATTAAATTCAGGAGTTAAATCTTAAAAATGCATTCAAATACCTTAACAAGTAACAAAAATATCTTATTTGTGTTTTAGTCAGCTGTAGATCCTCAAATCATCTCTGAACTAGTGCTGACACTGTCCTTCCTTCTGGAGGGTGGAATACTTTTGTTCTCCAAGGTCCCTGTGCATGTTGTAAAGTACTCACTGCTCCAAGCTTGCTCCCATGATGGACTATAATCTTACTTTTAGTCCACTAATTTTGTATTAAGATTGTAGTCCATCCGTCCGGCCATTGCAATTAAATGGCCTGATGGCAGCTTCCTAGTATATGGCATTTCCAGCTCCACTCGTGTGCCTGAAGTGGATAACAAACAAACATTGTTTAAAGCTAGCGACGGCTGTTTACATATAAGCGTTCAGGCTCCGCTGTCACATGTTCTGCTTCATCAGCTTCTTTGGGGTCTATAGGTTACATTAGATCCCTGTTGTCTCCGTAAAGAAGATCTGTCACATCCTCTTTACTATCACATAGGGGGCTTGTTAGTGGTAAAAGCATTTGTTGCGTCGCCGATGGCCAATTTTGGGTATGGTAAGTTTTTGAGATTTTGTGAGCTCATGCGATTTTAGGACTTAACATGTTTTGCATCTATTTACCCAACGTGACCCCATCTTTTATATTTTACCAAAAAATGGGTAATAAATGTTTTATACCATAATGTAGGGAAAATAGGTTTTTTTTTCAAAACGTTTGTTATTTTTTCTTTACATAAATGTCAGTCCAAAGTATCGCAGTGCTGAATATTGTAAAATGGCCTGGACAGGAAGTGGGTTTAACACCCCGTTCTTCAAGTGGTTAAAAAAAAAAAACCTATTATGACGGAATATGAAGACCCCTCAGAAAATTCTAGTTGCCTGATTTTGTCATGATGATTCAATTTTTTCATCATTTTAAGGCACAGGCCTGAAACATGTTTGTAAATCAGTAGTTGTGAGCTCACCTTGACTTTTTAAACTGCATGATTGTAGAGGGGTCAGTGACTGAGTGAGTATTAAAGCCTTTGACAGCCAGATAACTAGTATTTTTAGAAAGAGGTCAAAAGAGGAAGCCTTTGTGTTTCTCTCAGTAGAGGTTTCCTTTAATCTAAGTGTACACAATAAACCTAAACCTCAACCTGTAATTTAGGCCCTAAATGTAACTCTTAAAGCTAAACTCCAGGTAGATATAAAAAACACAAATGATTGCAATAATACTCCATTAAATGTATTTTTTTAAATGCAAACAGTGTAATTACATGAAAGCAACTTGCAGTCCACTTTACAGCAGAATTAAGGGGGACAGCGAAGCAACACAAGGAGCCAATCAGCTGTGCTGCTGTGCTCATGTGCTAAAAAGGAACATGATTATATAATTTCATTGTCCAACCACAGGCTGGGGGAACGACAAGAGCTATGAGTGTTACTCAACTACAGCAGAGAAAAATCAGGTCTCCTGCCCTACCAGACAGAACTGTGCTTTGTGGTTGACATGTGTAAATCTCATTACTGGATGGACAGAGATACAAATTCTTTGGCATGCAAAACAACTCCCATATATGTATTTATCTGTGCATTTAGCTGTTCAGTTCATATTTAAGCTAAACTAGTTTTCAAACTTCAGGAGAAGTTCTAACACACCAGTACATACAGTACTTTACTGCAATAAATGTAATTATAGTGATAGAAGCAATACTACCAATATATTGAAAATGTCATGTGATAAAAGCCCTGGAGCCTATTTACAATGTGCCAAATTTGTGGCACCAAAAACCATTTACTGAAATATCTGTGCCAAAGCCAAATGATCTGGGGTTACTGTATCTTCCACATCATCATTACTGTTATTATAATACACCCAATGCTATTTAAAGCATTTTTACAGTTTTTCCCCCTCATCTAATAACTAATATAATGTAGATACTTTACTAAGTGATTTATTATTTTATCATGATACATACATTTTTAATGATGTCTGCCTGCATTGTACTTGGAAGAGTTCACAAAGTGATTTTGAATCTGTGTCCAAGTATTTTTATTTTGAGATCAGACATTCTATTTTCTCCAGCCTTATCTTCAGATTAGACTTCTCCTGGCTACATAGCAGCAACATCGATTTAAATAAGTTACTGGACTTAAATATATGCAAAAATCAATGGCAATAATTTACTGTTATTGGTTGCTTTATCAGTCAATCAGCAAAGTGTTTCTCTTTAATTAATATTGCTAGAATTGTCAATAATGTCGGGATCGTTTGATCAAGTGTTGTCCTTTTCACAGTATTTTGTGATAAAAATCAAAGCCCTATCGATTTCCAGGCTGATGGTATAATTCATGGCTCAGTCGGCTTCTAGAAGTCTTTTCTCTACCCCTTTAATATAGTTCTGCAGCTACCATTAAATATTCCAGTACTCCCCTCCCAGACAAGGTTAACATTGATCAACCATGTATCCTCATAAAGTAAACATGACTGATCAACAAGAATATAAGGGGAACAGAATCCAAGAATGTCTTAAATATAAAACCATTATACAACACAATATCTTTTGATCAGCAAAATGTCCACAGAGTTTTAAAGTTATATAAATATATGTAGTATAAACTTACCAAAGAGAGATAAAGCCAAATAAGGTGAAATACAAGGGATTAAAGAAAAAAAAAACCTGCTCACGCTTTCACTGTCTGCTGGTACGTGCAGAAGATCCCCCTGGAATTTGACTGGACTCAAACATCCAGAAAGAGAGGGATCAAAGTAGGATAAAGCGAGTTCGAGCCTTATGGATCTTCTGCAGGCAACAAGTAAAATCAATCAATAAAGTAAAACAAACATTGCAAATGTGCTAATGTCAGAAAGTCCGCCAGTTTACCTTTTAATTTGAGTTTGATCAAATCTGTTGCAGTTGTTTTCCTTGTTTTTTTAACTTGTGCTCTGGGTAGAATGTACCTTATAAATTTGCAGGTTGGAATTTTATGAGATATAGAAAGTATCTACAGAATAATGTGTAGCGCCCCCCTGATCCCCGAAGGCCTGAGGTAGACCCCCAAAAGCAGGGAGGACTGACATTTTACTCTCAGCAGTGAAACCTTAGCCAGGTTGTGGGATGTGAACAGTAAATTGGGCGTCAGTCACTTTAAGGATTTTTAGATGCTTTATTAAAGGACGGCCAAACTGGGAGAGAGGGTATAGGGCTTCAGACATCCATAGGAAAAATAAACTCCAGACTCACCAATCCCTTCCAGCTTCCACAGTGCAGGAATATTCTAGTTGCACAGAGGTTGACACTGTGTAGTAGAGCAACAGCTGAATAGGGGATAAGCATGAGATCTTCCCTGGGAGAGCCACCAGACTTGTTCCTGAGGTCCATGCCATCCCGAACTTCCTGGCACTTCTAGTAGTCAAAGGGCTCCACTGGTTCACCTTCCCAGATCTTTCTAGACCCCTCCGGGGTTCACATCTGGCCTCCTGCAGGCTTGAGGCCTAGTCAGCTTCTCCAACCTTGTACATCCTACCTGCAGGCTAGGCCCATACTGCCCGAGCACATGGCAATTCCTGAGTATTCATGCACTTCCCCAGCATGCACCACTGGCCGTGAAACTCCTAGTGTGTGGATGGTGAGGCATAGACACTCCTAATGTTCTCCTATTGGTTGCTCCACTCTGTGGTAGGGTCACACCCCACTCACAGCTAGAAATGACCAAATGATACCAGATTACAAATTAGCCAGACTGATTACAGTGCTAGCTACACTAAATTTAAATAGCCACCCCACTTAAGGTGGAAGATTCTACAAACATATGTAATGTATACCTGCTGTGTTGATTTGTACAGGAATCCCCATGAAGCTCATTTGAACTTAAAGTGGATTGGACTGAAATGTAATCTAACTCTCAAGCCAAGACTAATAGGCTGAATAGGCAGAGTCCAGGAGCCTCTAGGCATAAAGTGAGCCTGTGGCAAGGCTATGGATATTGGGACCTATGGGTTGATGAGCTTTTGTTCACTTCAAGCAGGTTTTGCATTCCCACACAGTTCTATTTGAAGACCTGTTTGAAGCAGGTCAAATGCAGGTCAGCAGGAGGTCAACTACAGGTCAAACACAACTGGCAAATAATTTTGAATGTTTTCAGAAGCTTTGAAAACTGCTGTTGAATGCACATCGACAAAGGCTATAATATTCTATAAATATAAAAATTTTAGTGTAGAAAATTCTATAACAAAAATACAAATCATGAAACTGTATGCATTATAAATGTGAACTAAAAATTGCTACAAAAAGTAAGAACGTATGAACAGAATTTAATGGGGAAGGGAGTTGAGTAAAAGAGTAACACTATAACAATCCTAATAAAAAAGATGCAAAATAAAAAATGGAAAGTGATATAAAATAATGTTGTCCGTATTTTTCGCTCCATAAGACGCACTTTTTTCCCCCCAAAAGGAGCGAAGCCCGACGCCCGAGACATGCAGTTTCCGGCGCCGGGCGAGTAGTAGGAGCCATTGCTCGTTTAATACGAGTGATCTAATGAGATCACTCGTATTAAAGCCGAGCAGTGGCGGCGGCAATCGAGTTCAGCAGTAGGAGCTACTGCTCGTTTAATACGAGTGATCTAATGAGATCACTCGTATTAAAACCGAGCAGCGGCGACGATCGAGATCACCATAGAGCAGACGAAGAACGGACGTTCTTCGTCTGCTCTATGTGATCACTGAGACCGTGGCGCTGTAATCACAGAGCCACCTGTCTCAGCGGTCACTAACTGCAGCTTCTGTCACAGCTTCTGTCATAGAAGCTGTGACAGAAGCTACAGTCTGTCGAGTGCTCCAGGTGTGTTTTATAGACCGCAAAATACGGTATATACTTAAAGGGTTATTATACCCTCCAGTGTTTTTGCATATATCTACTGCTATCTAGCAGTAGATATATGCAAAAAGTGTAAAAAAAAAAAAAACTGCTTTGAAAAGGTTTTAAACTTACCTGTGTCTTCGCGGCACGCTCCCGTGCGAAAATTTTAAAATTGTCGGGTGGCCGCAAAGCATCTTGGGGCAGGCGCATGCGCAATTCACATTTTCGGCCGGGGCGCGAGGAGGGACACAGGGTAAGTCTATGGACGCGGAGACCCGCCGCAGCACTGGAGGGACAGATGAAAAGGACAAGAAAGAAGAAGAAGATTGGATTAAGAAACATAATTTAAGGTAAGTGTTTTTATTAATATTGGGGGGAGGGAAACATTTTTTTGACTTTAATGTCACTTTAACAACCTTAAAAAAGCCCCCACTGACCCCTGTAGCTGCAGTCATGATGGAGTAATTGATCATCAAAGTTCACAGCAGAAACATTCAAAGTTGAATTAAACTCTAAAGGTGGGGATTTGCTTTATTATATGGGACCCTTAGAAATGTTAATTGTGTCTCAGCAATACCATGAAAATTTACTTTTTTGTTTTGAACTCCTCCTGAAGAATTACAGTGTGCTTGCTGATATGCACACTGCTTAGGCAGTCTTGTGCCTACCACCTCATAGCTTAGGTGCCTAGTCTTGTGCCTACCACCTCATAGTGTGAGATCTAAGGCACTGATGCCTCTGACTGTTAGTCACAAGAGGTTTGGAGATGGATTTGGTATTTTTACTACCCTGCTGCTCACAGTTTACCTTGCTGGAGGCTCTCAGTGGAGGGAGCCTCTACCTAGATGGGTGCCTCTAAATAGAGTTTGTTGTGAAGAAATGTCACCAGTACACCAGCATGACAAACACGTCAATATTCAGTGAATCTTCGTTTTTATTTTTCAGAAGTCACTTTAAGCCTGATGAAGGGGACCCTACGCGGCCCTGAAAGCGCTTGATTCTACTTTGAGTGACTTCTGAAAAATAAAAACGAAGATTCACTGTTCGTTTTTTTTTCATGTTCGTCATGCTGGTGTGCTGGTGACATTTCTTCACAACAAACTTTGCTTGATGCGGCGCCATCCGCAGTCACTGCGAGCACACTTTTTTTGCCTATGGGAATTCCGGTAAGACGTGCTACAGGTCTTTGGACATTTGCCTCTAAATAGAGTCACAGTGCAGAATAAGGATACATAAGTCAGTCATGGGAAAAGATCAGCTGACAAGGTAACCACGGGTACTACAGGTGACTAGTCATTTTGCCCTCTGCTTTTTGACCTCTTGTATTTGTTCTATCAGCAGTTCAACTGCTCCTACTGCCCCCTTTTAGCAGTAACTCAGCAGCCTTCCAGCCTTTTAATAATGTTAACTAGGAGAAGGAGGTCTGGAAGGGGGAGCAGAGCTCCTAAAGGACAAGAGCATCAGTCTCACATGCCAACATTAGATACCAAATCTCCGGCACCACCAGCTTATATTCATGTAATTCTGACCAGTCCACATCCACAATACTTCTTCACTGACAACCGCAGCTTCCCAAATCCAACCGAGAAGTCTTCAACAAATGCAAAAAAATACAAGGTCAGCGCCTTGCCTTTGTGAAGTATGTTTTATTATTAAAATATCCTAAAAAGATAACATACTACTCACAAAGTCCATGTGATCGCATACATGTCACAAGAATAACAGCTACATTCAAAGGCATCTGAATCCAAAATCCTTCATGAACTGTTCATGAAGGCTTTCAGATTCAGATGCCTCTGGATATAGATTTTATCCTTGCGAATTGTATGTGATCACATGGACTTTGTGGGTAGTATTTTATCCCTTTAGAATATTTTAATAATAAAACATACTTTACAAAGGCAAGGCGCTGTGCTTGTGTTTTTCTTCTTTTCTATGAACATCAGGGTGTTAGGGGACCATTGCTATTTATTTAATGATATTTCTATTGTAATTCTCTACTGGTGTCACTAGATGTTCTCATATGTCCCCTAGATGTCCCCTTATTTTATCTGTATAGGATCATTTTATGGGTGGACTCACCCTCTTGTTGCTGGCACTAGAGGGATCCCAGCACTAATGTGTACTCTGCTGTGGGCTCTAGGAACCATCTTGGGACAGACTGTGTCACAGTTAAACACTAAACTCTGGTGAGATTTCGGATGCTATTTTGGACACAGGTGTGATATTAAAGTTTACATCCTGAGTCACAGATGGGGAGGGACTGAGCAGTTGAGGATCCGGGAAGGAGTAACTCTATTTTCCTTGGTGGCACTGCTGAAAGGCGGAATGTAAAGGTTGAAAGGCTGGTCTGTGTGCTCCCCTTTAAGGGAGTGCTGAGACTGCTCCCTACTAGAGGGGGGAGGGGAGGAGGTGAGTTTGTCCAATGGAATGAGCGTAGAGGAATCCCTTGTTAACATGGGCTAGTAATTAGGACTGCATCATGTGCTGTGAGTACCCTTTTTTGGGAAATATGTTCCCTATTTGGAAGCTAGAGTTACTCGGGGAAGAAAGTGAACACATGAGCCACCCTTGAAAGACGAAAGAGAATTCTTGTTCAAGTTATTATTCTGATGCCTTGTTATGCAGTTATTGTCATCCAAAACTGGAGTAATGTTAAGTTCTTTTAACTGAACCTGACTGCGGTGTTCTGGGAAGTTGAAGAAAAAGAGATGCTTAGCATTTGAGTGGGCTCGTAGAGCAAGGGTTGGTGTGCCCGGTGTCTGCTCTGTCTAAGGAAAAAATTAAAATGAGCGCTGAATTGCACACTCTCGGGCTCCGTCTGGGCTGATTCAGACAAGGGATCCTTGAACTACATGCAGATGGAATGAGAATTAAGCCAACCTATGGGCCATGTGGCTGTCCTGGGCAAAAGAGCTTGCCTACAGTGACCAGGCCTGTGTAGGTTGTAGTTGCAAAAGTAGGCCTTCCGCCATTTGCAACTGAGCAGAACCTTGAAATTCTAGAAGTTGTAGTTCCCAGTCCTGATATAAGGGGAGCAGGCCTTCCGATTTGTTACAAGTACTTCTGCTGTATTTTGCAAGATAAATTGCTCCATAGAGTCTGCAGCTACAGTGGTCAATGAGGCATTGTTTTAAAGTTCATTAATTGCTGGTTTTAAAAGATGTAAATGGTTAAAGCCTAAAGCAAATTCAGTATCCAAAAGAAATGTAGAACAAAAGAAATAGAAGGGCGCCCACCCTAGTGCAGATGATTTTTTATTTAAAGAAGACACAATAGTACTCACAAAGGTGGGTCGAACAAACGCATGTATGGGTGGTTTCAAAGATACATCGATTTCAGGACTGCAATTAGCCTGTGTGCCACTCGATTGTGGCGTCCTGAACGCGTTTCCGGGGTCACGCCCCCTTCTTCAGAACGTTCTATTGCATTTTAATTCTGTGTCTTCTTTAAATAAAAAATCATCTGCACTAGGGTGGGCGCCCTTCTATTTCTTTTGTTTTACAGTTCTACAGTTCCCCTGGCTGAAGTGGGGTAGCACCCCTAGCAATCCTGCACTCATAACACTCAGCATCAGGATCTGTCCACAGCGCTTTGATTTTAATTTATTTGCTTAAATGCAGTATCCAGATAACAGGGAGTACTTGTTTAGTCTTATATTTTCTGTCTTTGCTATCAGGAAATATTTATGCTATCCCTATTCTCTATCCACGTATTCCTTAGGCAAGAGTGACTTTTGTCATTTCTTTTTTTAAATTGTTCAGGTGACTTTTCTGCTGAAAAGTTATATTTTACAAACGTTTTTACATACCTTCTGTCTAGTTTGTGGAATATATCACACCATTGCTTCTCTCAGCAGTAAGCTTTTAATTCAGGTTTTCCTGATATAAAAGTTCAAGTTCAGTTATTAAATTCAGCATTTCCCAGGCGACCCCGCTGTCAGACAAAAACTAATTGGAGTACTTACTAGTTTTGACTGAATTGAGAAAAATATGTTGTCTAAGCCTCCAAAAATGCTAATGTTCATTCTACATTGATTAGAAGTGCTGGAACTGTGTTCAAATCAAACTGTCAGTACTTTGTGTTCTCCTCTGTGCTAAGACCTTGTCCAAGTCAGCCTTAAAGCTATTGACTACAACATTTACCGCAGTCTCCTTCTTTGCTCACTGATTGTTAATGTTTGCCAGCTACATAATGACTGCAAGCATATTTCGTTCAAATAGCCATACACATGCTGATCAAACCAGATCTGAAACAGATTTTTACCACTCATAGTGTTAGCAAACCCGACTTATCTAGGCACGTACAACCTATCAGGCATGCATAGTACAATGTATACAATTAACACTTGCTTTCTATATAATAACTGAACCCATACAAATTAATTTAATTATATTCTGAACTGCATTTCTTTTGTTTTTCCTGAATTTATTCATTCATTTATTACAGGTATTATCATTTCAGTTCATTTAAAGGGGGTTTCTAGTGGTTTTGCTCATATTTCATATTTGTTATTTGTTTATTATGGTGAGGATTAACAAAATTGGGTCCTGCAACTTGGACTACTGCAGATTCATACCTGTAAAGCAGAAGTGTTTCCAGGCTTTGTACATTCTAATATTTACTTATGCTTAAAGCAGAGCTCCAAGCAGAACTTTTCTTAACCCTTGCAGTGGGGCTATCCCTGCACTGCAAGGGTTAAGTGCTTGTTTTTGTCAAGGTGCTAAAAAAACAAAAACAGTTATACTCATCCAAACCGTGGTGCCGGCAGGCAGCTGCTCCAGTCCCTGAAGTCTATCTCTTCCTACACTCCAGTGATGATATTTCCCTCAGTGTCCTCATGTCTTATACACTTAATCCTTGCAGTAGGGAGGTAACCTCATTGGAAGGGTTAAGAACCATTTTGCCTGGAGTGCTGCTTTAACAAGCAGTACAAATACTATAAAAATAGGTTCCACTAACCTTTGCAACTGCAGGCAGTGGAGTAATTCATCATCAAAATGGGCTACCAAAGCTTCCCAGTGTTACCTTACCGTTTAACTTGGTGGCTCTGCTCCCCCTGTTAACAGTGAGTTGGCAGCATGACTGCCTTCAGTTCTCTAATGTAAGAAATAGGGGAGAGAGAAAAGTGTTGAGACTCAGCTGGAATGAAGGATGGCTCCTGATGTGAAGGGGGACTCCACATATGAAAAGGGGCTCCTGATGTAAGGAGGGCTCCTGATGTGAAGGGGGTACTCTGATGTGAAGGTAGGAATCTGATGTGATCTGATAAGGGTTTGGTATGGATTTTGTTATTTTACATTTAAGGGGGTTATTCACAAATGAGCCGAAGGATCCAACCGTAGCTTCGAGTGATCCTTCAACTCACTTCAGCCGCCGGAGCCCTTCGGTTCAGTCGAACCGAAGCGCTGCAGTACAGGCTATTCACTATAGCCCAAACAGCTGCCGAGCAGCTCAGTCAAGCCGAAGGCATATGCTTCGGCTTGCCTGAGCCGAAGCGTGGAGAAAGGCTGGCTGAAGCCTACCGATCTCCACGCAAATGGCAGTTGGGCGGAGACAGCCATGATCTCACGGCTCGCTCTATACAGTTGTAATGAAAGATCAGCTCCACCCAACTATTTCCTATTGGCCAGCACCTGCCAGAGTCTTCTAGCAGGTCCCGGGCCAATGAATAACAATTGTTGTTATTTTGCCTGCCTCTGTCAGATACTTCATTATGCGGCGGGAGTTCGTCGCGTGCGGTTGGGTTGGCGTGCATCTTTTAAATTTTTTTTTTAAATGTTTTTCTTTTCTTTAAAATATTTGTATTCTTTTTTTCATTTTCCTATTTTTTTACATTTTTAAAATAATTTTTCAACTTTTTTCCCCCCATTTATTTCACTTATTTTCTATTCTGCTCGCTACCTCGGTGGTACAGAGCCGAATAGCCACCCGAATGCCGCTCAGCAGCATTCGGCTATTCACTTACTTCCACTTCGGCCTTTGTGAGAATAGGGGCGAACGGCAGCAAGTGAGCTGCTGGAGCTTCGGCTCAGCCGATCCAGATGTTGGATCTTTGGCTCGACCGAAGGCTGTCGATGTATGGCTGATTTTAGCAGATGTACGGCTGAAATCAGCCGTAAAAGGCTCAAGTGAGTAGCCAAACAGCATTCAGCTCACTTCATTTCGGCTCGGTTATTCACTCGGCTGCCTTCAGCAGCTAAGTGAATAACCCCCTAAGTCTTTTTCATTTAAGACTGGGGTGTCTTGAGATTTTGCACACTTGTAATGGGTGCCGTGACTGTGAAGACTGAGAATTGCTGGTTTAGATGCACTTTAACCACAGAGGTTCATCTTAAAGCCTATTTACTGCTTGCTGAACAGTTCTAGATTAAAGGGCATCTTTTTTGAAATGTTATTTTGCCTATCAGTGCCACATCGCAAAATTAGACACTAATTTCCATGAAATTTCAACAAACGTGAAATCAGGTTGGGCAAAATTATCCTTACGCAGAATAGGAGTAAATTTAGCAATCCTGGTCTGCATACTTGTGAGCCAGGAACTCAAAGAACTCTGATAGACATAGAACATGATAGACAAAGAACACAGAGAGACAGGACAACCAGGCAAGCAGCATTTTCAGAAGCAAGGGTAAAGGTTTTAAAGAAATATGTAATCACAAAGAGACATAGGGCAAAAGTGACAAGATGTCCTCAGTAAAAAAGAAGATTTCAAACTCTACATGTTAATGTAAAGGTTGAACGAGGACACCTATTTTCCATTTTGCTGCAGAATCTAGTTTCTAGATTGAAACAGATATATTAAAACATTGTGTGCTCCGTGTTATTAACTGTATTTTTCATTATCAGTCTGGAGGTGCTCCGTGGATCTTGACCCAGCATTAGTTACAGTGAAATATCTCTGTGTCTTCCATATAAAATAGCCGAGGAAAATGAAAATATAAATGCAAGATGCCTGCATGTACCTTATGCTCTGAAAAGAAATATTATTCCAATAGCAGATTTTGATTGTTATTAGATTTTATTGTTTGCTTATTTCTTCTACAAACACAAGATCCACCTGTGTATTAAATGGTGGCAAGGTAACGGATTGTTGTTATGGCAACCTTATCACCTAGATAGGAAACAGTTATAGAAAACAAGCTGACAATATGTTATATTTATGGCTGAAGGCATTAAAGCATATCTGTAATTGAGTCATAAACATTATGCTGTAGAGCAGAAGTCTTGAGAATGTAGACATTGAAGTTGGCTTGGTTGTGTTGAAAGTTCAGGATATATCTACATCACCATGTCTGTTATGTGGTGCATCTGTAGTAGTGTGGTCAGACATGTCAGCCTGGGAGAAGAGTTTGAGGTTGTGCACACTGCAAAAAAGTGGGCATGGCTCCTTTGTTAAGGGGTGTGGTTAATGTAAACAGTAAACAAAAAAAGATCGCGAGATGGTCTAGGGCGCTGTGCTATGCATTTGCTATGCATTTTATAATCCATTCCTATGGTACATTGCAATAGCACCACTAATAAGTAAGGTTATGAGAGAGTTAGGCTTGACAGACACAACTATCATTAGTGTTTTTTTAATTATTTATTTATTATTTCAGGACTATCAGGTCTATTCACAAAAGGGTGTAGAGTGTGGAGAAGGCAGGAGAAGTGAACAGTCTAGGACAACATAGCTAAACTGGAAAGTGAGCTGAATTGTAGAATTTATCCAAATCAGCTATTTTGGCCTAGATTGTTCACTTCTCCTGCCTTCTCCAAACTCTTCAACCTTTAGTGAATAACCCTGTAAATATTTGTAACTTTATTTTTTAGTCAGGTAAATACAAAATATTGCACATTAATATTTTGCCTTATCATTTCCAGCCAGCAAGTGGAGCTCCAGACACCTTTTCACGTGTTTTTTGGTCTCTCTTAGCTGCTCTGTTGAAAACAAGCTGTTGTTTACAGAGCTCAATAATACAAGCTAAACATTACAAACAGCAGAAAAGCTCAAATAAATGGCTCTTCCTACCCCTTAAAGGAGTGACTCCTCCTACCCGTCCCTCCCCATCCCTTCCTCCTGTGTTCACACTGAGTGTAAAGATTTTCACTTTTGGTAAGAGTCTGAAGATAAGCACCTTCTGCTGTGCTTTCTTTTATAAATACCCATTATATTCATAATGTATGGTGATACCTGTGACGGATGCATCGGTCTGAACCCACTGTACATCAATAACATGTGACTATACGCAGTTCCGAACCGACAATTCGTTACAAACACGTGTCGATATTACTCTCAGCTTCACCCTGCACAGAGATTTCCCAGCTCCCGGGACAACAATCTCAGGCCAGCAGAATGAGAGAGATTGTCACTAGGGTTGGCTAACTTCACCGTTAACCCTTTACACACAAAACAGTAGCTGCCACCATGTGTTTTAACTGAAACATGCACCGTTCTCAGCAAATGCTGTAACATTTTAAAAACTTTAACAAAGCATATGATACCACTGTCCTTTCAGACACGAAGCAGGTTTCATTATACAGTAGCACTCTTCATGGAGACAAGAATACTTTCAGTTCTTATTTAGAGCCTAGAGATAAGCCTAATGATTTTGAAGATTGTTCTTTAATAAAAGAAATGGTGCAGGAAAAATACACATAAAACGATGTTACAAAAAAAAGAGACAAATATATAACATCAGTGAAAATAAAAGGGAATAAAAGGAATAATACTTAACAGTCCTGGGTTGTGTAAGTTCTGACAGAGTCCAGTTCAATGCACAGAAAATGTATCTGAATGGCTCTATCTCAAAAGAAGGCTTGCAAAGATTCTTTCTGGGGGGTTAAAGGGGAACTCTTCTTGGATGTTACACAAGCTTCTCCTTCTGAGGTTACGAGCTTTGGTGTTACAAGTGCTTCTTGATGTTACAAGATCCTCTCGACTTCCCTGTGCAGCAGCTTTGCCTGCAAGTAGTCTTTTTACTAACTAACCATGCCTTGTTCCACAAAGTCTCACCGTGTATAGTGGCCATGTTTTTAGAGGCACAATTCTGCTTCCTCATGCCTCTCTCCACCTCTACCCCCTGAGATGACTGGTGATCTAATGACTGGGGGGGGGGGGGATGTTACAAGATCCTCTCGACTGCCCTGTGCAGCAGCTTTGCCTGCAAGTAGTCTTTTTACTAACTAACCATGCCTTGTTCCACAAAGTCTCACCGTGTATAGTGGCCATGTTTTTAGAGGCACAATTCTGCTTCCTCATGCCTCTCTCCACCTCTACCCCCTGAGATGACTGGTGATCTAATGGCTGGGGGGGGGGGGGGGGGAGAAGAGGGGGGGAAAACAACGGACACTGAGAGGGGGGAGGGGGTGTAGATCGAGCAAAGACAAACAAGCTGCTCTCCTCTGCTGTTGCTCCTCTGTATTCAGGGAAACAGCAATGTTTTTTTAATAGATCGCGAGATGGTCTAGGGCGCTGTGCTATGCATTTGCTATGCATTTTATAATCCATTCCTATGGTACATTGCAATAGCACCACTAATAAGTAAGGTTATGAGAGAGTTAGGCTTGACAGACACAACTATCATTAGTGTTTTTTTAATTATTTATTTATTATTTCAGGACTATCAGGTCTATTCACAAAAGGGTGTAGAGTGTGGAGAAGGCAGGAGAAGTGAACAGTCTAGGACAACATAGCTAAACTGGAAAGTGAGCTGAATTGTAGAATTTATCCAAATCAGCTATTTTGGCCTAGATTGTTCACTTCTCCTGCCTTCTCCAAACTCTTCAACCTTTAGTGAATAACCCTGTAAATATTTGTAACTTTATTTTTTAGTCAGGTAAATACAAAATATTGCACATTAATATTTTGCCTTATCATTTCCAGCCAGCAAGTGGAGCTCCAGACACCTTTTCACGTGTTTTTTGGTCTCTCTTAGCTGCTCTGTTGAAAACAAGCTGTTGTTTACAGAGCTCAATAATACAAGCTAAACATTACAAACAGCAGAAAAGCTCAAATAAATGGCTCTTCCTACCCCTTAAAGGAGTGACTCCTCCTACCCGTCCCTCCCCATCCCTTCCTCCTGTGTTCACACTGAGTGTAAAGATTTTCACTTTTGGTAAGAGTCTGAAGATAAGCACCTTCTGCTGTGCTTTCTTTTATAAATACCCATTATATTCATAATGTATGGTGATACCTGTGACGGATGCATCGGTCTGAACCCACTGTACATCAATAACATGTGACTATACGCAGTTCCGAACCGACAATTCGTTACAAACACGTGTCGATATTACTCTCAGCTTCACCCTGCACAGAGATTTCCCAGCTCCCGGGACAACAATCTCAGGCCAGCAGAATGAGAGAGATTGTCACTAGGGTTGGCTAACTTCACCGTTAACCCTTTACACACAAAACAGTAGCTGCCACCATGTGTTTTAACTGAAACATGCACCGTTCTCAGCAAATGCTGTAACATTTTAAAAACTTTAACAAAGCATATGATACCACTGTCCTTTCAGACACGAAGCAGGTTTCATTATACAGCAGCACTCTTCATGGAGACAAGAATACTTTCAGTTCTTATTTAGAGCCTAGAGATAAGCCTAATGATTTTGAAGATTGTTCTTTAATAAAAGAAATGGTGCAGGAAAAATACACATAAAACGATGTTACAAAAAAAAGAGACAAATATATAACATCAGTGAAAATAAAAGGGAATAAAAGGAATAATACTTAACAGTCCTGGGTTGTGTAAGTTCTGACAGAGTCCAGTTCAATGCACAGAAAATGTATCTGAATGGCTCTATCTCAAAAGAAGGCTTGCAAAGATTCTTTCTGGGGGGTTAAAGGGGAACTCTTCTTGGATGTTACACAAGCTTCTCCTTCTGAGGTTACGAGCTTTGGTGTTACAAGTGCTTCTTGATGTTACAAGATCCTCTCGACTTCCCTGTGCAGCAGCTTTGCCTGCAAGTAGTCTTTTTACTAACTAACCATGCCTTGTTCCACAAAGTCTCACCGTGTATAGTGGCCATGTTTTTAGAGGCACAATTCTGCTTCCTCATGCCTCTCTCCACCTCTACCCCCTGAGATGACTGGTGATCTAATG
>NW_017306728.1:909533-920909 GCF_000935625.1 Nanorana parkeri
CCCCCCCTGGGAGAGCGGTTGGTTAAGGGGGGGGGGGGGGGGGGGGGAATCATGCAGCAGGAAAGGTGGAGAAAGCTCATGCACACTTCACAGCTCACTACTTAAGTTGTCCAACCAGAGGGCAGTGTTTCACCCACTGTGGAGAAGACCTGCCCAAATATGAACGTTTTTTGGTGATAACTTGAAACATTCTTTAAATCTGTGATTGATTGTAAGAATTTATCACTACCTCAGCCTATCCTACTTTCTGCCTTTATACCTGTCAGGTCATAGAATACCCTCTAAAGAACACAGTGTGGGTGAGAGGACAAGTAGCCTGTTCTAAAGCCCTTGTGGCCATCCTTCAGGCTGGGCCTTTGTGACTTTTTGGGCAGTCCTCAGGGCTCCTGCAGTCACTAATCTGTGTCTTTCTATTGCCCTGTCATAGCAGTAATTTCTAGCAGTTTTGTGTAATATGTCTCCAGTCTATGTCTCCTGAGCCACGTCCCCTGTCTCCTACAACTCCTATAGCATGCACACAGTCCTCTACAATCTTCCCCACCATGTCTGCACTTTCTGACCATCTCTTGTAGCAAGCCAGAAATCTCAGTCTCTGACCATCTCTTGTGTCATATGCATATTTTTTTACCCATAACTCCTTGTGTCTGCTGTTCCTAAATTGTTGAAAGTGCCTGCACACCATGCAGTATTGCAACCACTGTAAATAAGATAGGTGCTCGTAGTGACTACCGTGGATGGTGTCGTGCAGAACCTTAGAAATATGAAGATAGGTCACCAGCACTCCAAAATTCAAAGAAAATATTCTCACTATATCGCCTTAAGGAAAGGACCCTGCGCAGTCCTAAAATGTTGGCTATTTTGACCAATGTGATGTTATTTGCAATAAACAATATTTTGTGTGCATTTTGGATTGCCAGTGACCTATCTTCACAGGTCTGCTGTCCCTGACACTGAACATTCACTGAATATTATGTGGTGCCCTTTGGCGATGTCAGGGGCAGCACTCATATTAAGAAAGTTGACCACCACTGTTCCAAAGAAACAAACAGAGGACCTTTTGAAGCACCGCATACCATTACCGCATGTATGACCTAGAAAGTGTGCCCATAGTTTTATTATTCAAAATACCTTCCAGAAGAGGTTTTGCATTTTTATTATTAATTGTCCTTGCACTTTTTGAGACATTATAGCATAGCAAAGAGCAAAACAGATGTACAATTACCCTAAAAATCGATAATTTCATGTATTTTCTTTCAGATTACTAAAGAAACTAACACATGCATTAAAGACAGGACACATTAAGGTACCAGTGCATGCTTCTCATTTTAAAACTGTACCCTCTTACTTGGATGTGGTTTTGCAATCTATCATGTGTATATTTCAATGACTTAGCTATTAGCATTCCTCTAGTCAATGATCTGATCAACACATTCCACTTTATTTCATCTAATCTGCAGTGAATGAATTGCAGTGAATAGTAAATTAATTGTTCCTGCTTTTTGTGGCAGATTGAATATTTAGATGAGAGCTGGGTTAAAAATTATTTTGTTGGCCCTCACTGAGGCATTATCACTGTTGCACCCAGGGTTGTCCCTATAAGGCGGCATCTCTTTGGGTCAAGTGGGAGGCACACTGTAAACATTGCCACGACCATTCTGCTTTGCCTGTTGCCCCCTTTCTAGCTAGAGCATCTCAGGTTGCTAAAACCAGCGCAGGGAGATGTTTATGAGCCTTACACATTTCCCTGCCCAGCTCTTAGGAAGCTGAGATGCTGTGGCCGGCATCCCGCTCAGCTCCATGCAATCAGTGATGTCACTGGTTGTCAGGAGCTGAGCCGGCGTCAGGAGTTGAGCGGAACGCTCTGGCCAGCATCCTGCCCAGCTCCTGGCAACCTGTGATGTCTTTGGTTTCCATGAGCCGGGCAGGATGCCAGCCAGATCCGGAACAAGGGAATCCCAACAACCCCCTCCCGCTTAGTGTGCACCACCAGCACCCCCCCTCCCACCTCAGGTGGCGAAAATGCTAGGGACAACCTCCCTCTTCTCACAATATAATCTAAATTGTTGCATTTTTACATTTAAATTACATAATATTGCACATTATATTTTACTGTGTTTTCTGTATTGTAATGCAGTTATGAAATACATGCCTGCCATTGTAGAACTTTTTATGGTTATGACTAAATTGTTTTTTTTCCCTTAAAGGTAAGACAAAATTGTGATGCAGCTTTCTGTATATACATACTATACATGCTGACTTGTGACTGACATTGTGCCTGTACATCTCTCATATCTGTCATTTTTGTGTTCATACCTCCCAGGCATCTTGAGGTGTTTTGTGTTTGTACTTCTTGACATCCAGCCAGATGTAATATATGTAAATCTATTGCTTTTGATTAACTACAGGTCCTGAGAAAGTGTAAAAGGAAGCAGCTCATCCCAGAATACCTTTGTAGCTTTATGTCTCATAGTCAAAAAATGACAAATCCCACTTGCCACATGACATGGAGCTACAAGGCTGAGGATGCTTCCATTCACATTCTGATGGGCAGCTTAGACAGAAGATCTTATTAGAAAAGTGATGTGCAATGAATAGAAGACTGAGTGAGGGAGCAGTGCACACAGGCTGGCCCAATTTGGGTGAACTTTCTTTTAATTTAACAATTTATTTTTGTAATTTAGGCAAAGGCTATACTTAAAATTGCAACTAATATACTGTATATTATTATTGATTATATTTTTTCTTACTTAATTATCAATTTATTAATTTTATTTATTTACTATATGAAATATATATTGTATATTACATTAATATTTGAAATGCATAATCAGGGGTGTCTCTGTGGTGCTCTGTGTTACGTTTCCCGCATTATGAATAGCGGCTTTAGAAGAGTTTGTTTCATGCAGCAACCCTTCCCTCACCTGTGCAAGGTAGAATAGTCTTTAGTCTAGGAAGCAGACAAGTGGGCACTCTGTAACCCTGGTTCACAAGCACGGTAGGCGGAGGTGAGGAACAGAGAAGGTACTGTAATTATATTTTTTTACATTTATAGTAAAATTACAATACACATGGTATAAGTTTCTATCTTGCAGCCCGACACAGGAACACTTGATAGCTCTGAAAGATCATGAAGTTCCTATTTACAATGCATAACAACTGAATTTATGAACTCATTCTCCCTGAGAACTAATGTTTAACATTTTTAAATGCCCAGGAAGGTTTTTTGGGGTAATTTTGACAGCGGAAGTAGATATGGCTCTAAAATGATCTACTGGTCATAGTTGTGGTGGGTACAGAGTGAGCCCGTTAGATCATTTTTTGATAGCTGCATACCTGGTCTCCTAAAATTATGCTAACATAAATCCATGTAATATACTATATATATATATATATACACACAGAGTATGCTTGAAAGAGTTGGTGATATTACACTTTATTATTTAATGTTCTTATGTGCTGAATTTTAACTTTTTACATATTAGATTATATGTTATCATAACTTATTAGGCTCGGGTTTATGCATCTGCTCCTTTGCCCTCTCGTTCAAGTTGATGATGCATGTTTAAACTTTAATGCAGCAGGGTCAATACTTTATAAAAAATAAAATGTTAATATGTAGCTGGGATGGCGAGTCGGAGCTGCACATTGATTTTTGCTTCTGCTAGTGAAGAGACCTGGCAGGCCAATTACATGCAGCTCTGTGCTTAATAACACATTATATTCATGGTGACATTCTTTGTGAAAAATTGAAGCAGCCCGGTAATATCTTCCCACCCAAAAACATTAGAATTTAAATTCTCACTGTACTGATGTATAGGGCCGAGAATGAAGTAAGCACCTTTTTATAAGAACCCTGTGACATAAAGAAACATATGGATGGGGAGCTTCATTAATCAGTTTAGAGTTGAGTCGTTTCTCAAGGCTTATCATTAATTTTGTATGTATAAGATAATTATATGTACCTGAATGTGGAAAATCTTCAAGAGTCATTCCTTATCGTTCCCTCGTACATCTTACTGAATAATGACAGGTATTTTTCATTACATACACAATTGATATGTCTTCACTTTAGCACGCCATTAATAAAAGCAATGTCTATACTATTTGGAGTTTGATCTATCTTATAGGCAGGTTGTAAACCTTGTGACTATATTATCCAGTTTTCTAAAGATGATTCTTGTGATAATTGAGGAAACCTGCATCATAGTTTCTCAGCCCACGGGTAATTGGAACTCCAGAGGCATGTCTAACAGGCCCATTATGTGCTTCTACTTGTTCGATTACACCAATGTTGGTCACCTTTCTTGATTTTGGGGGCCTCAAGTGAGGCCCGTGAGACCACCATAGGACTGCATATAATATTCACTGATTGTAAGCTTGTCAAAGACTACAGGCATTCTACAATAGATAGCCAGGCACATCAGACATGCTAAATGAGATGGTCAGAGACTGTAAACACCCTTTATGAGTTGGTGGAGACTGGGAAACCCCTTTACACATCAATGTGTGCTCCCTATAACCCCCGTACAATTTTTTTGTGCCTCATTTGATATTTCTGTTGGTAGATCCTGTTGGAAGAGGAAGATAGACAGCTCCCCCAAAAAAGTATGATGGTGTGAAAGAAACAAAGCAAACCATTTAACTATTAGAACTTATGGTGAAGACAGGTGTTCTAGGCTATGTTATGAGGTTATTCATTTTGGGGGCACACAGTTTATCTGTGCTGGCATGAATTTATGTAATAATCAAAGAACTGTTTAAGAATGATGATGCTTGAAGTCAATAAAGCTAAAAGTTAATGTTGTCAGGTGCTTTATTTAGTGGTGGGATGGCAGGGGTCAAAAAATGGTTTGAGTTATAATGCATGTGTAAAGATCTATGATTCTCAGCATCATTTAACTATTAGAAGATAGCCTGAAGAATATATGAGCAAACACCTAGGAAAGGAAAACTGATACTACTGTGTGCAGGAGCCCTGGGGGCCACACAATAAATGCCAGAGGTTTGTATACAGCCTTAATGCTGCAGGTTGGGCAACAGAAGATTAAACTCACTGTAAAAAATGAAACTTACGCTAATAAAATCTTATGCACATCTTATCACACAAAAATGTTTTTTGTTTTGTTTTTTTGTCTATGCTCAGCTAGGTAATGGTTAAAATGCCTATCAAGTGTTTTTTTTTCTGCCTGTGTCCCATTGGGGGTATTCCCTTTACTTTCTCACAGATATTTCCTATATATACCTGACTTCCTAATGTGGCATGGGGTATGTTATTGCTCAGCTTTATTACACAATTACAAATACCTGAGTACTTATGCTTTATATCCTGCACTTCTTACATAGCAGTCAATACTGTATGTTGATCACAATCTTTTATGTTATTTGTAGCTCTGATGAACAGGGACCCTTTGAAACCCTGCAACACATCGTTTTCTTTTATGCAAGAGTCTGAATAAAATTAAATCCGGACATTATACTTTCCTCTTCTGATAAATTCCTGCATGCATACCCAGAGACAAAAAATCTGACTGGGGTTCTGCTCCTTCCCCTTCTATCCAAAACGGAAAATAAATTGCTCATACATACACTTTAAGTATACATTTTATTTAAATACATTTACATATAAAGGGTTATCCTAACAGGTTGGTGGGCAGAGATACCCCTTCCCTTCTTATATTTCTTAGGGACTGTCATGCTGAAGTCTACCTGCCACAGTTCTTGGCTCTGTTTCTTCCCACAAGAGATGAGCAACCCAGTTTCAACAAAGTAGAATTTAGCCTGAATTAGGCAGATTGACAAATAATGGAAAACACATAAATATTGCTTAATGTATTGGGCAAACTGTTGTTCAAGTTCCCCTTTTATGTAAACTGGTTAATGAATCCTTGTGAACTCAGGTACCCGACCGTCTCATTCCCGGACCTCCAGTCAGATTGTGAGCAAGCCACTGAGGAATTCCTATTCAAATGACTGAAAGCGATGTAATTATATCAAGCAGTTGCAAAATGTACCCATTAAACAAGTATTATAATTGACATAACATTTCTGGAGACATAAGAGATAAACACTGGTTTCTACTCTCTGACTGGAGGTCATTGAGTTAGAAGGAAGATATTATTAGGGGACAGGTACGTTTTCTATCTCCTGCCCTGGTAAATTAGTAAATTATTGTTACAATAGTATTCAGATACATTCTGGCCAATTGGCCAATTTTAGAGCATGTATAACTCTCAGAATTCCATAATGTAATTGGATTTTCTATAAAACAACCACAGTGAGCACTCCTCACAGGATTTCAGATCTAACACAAGATCTGTTATTGGATCCAAGATAGATTATATTTTTAAGATAAAACATTTAATTGGGGCAACTTTTACTCGTGGATTGGTTTTAAATAACCATTTTCTGAGGGTTTGTCTAGTGTTATTAAATGGCAAATGACAAGGATTGTATGTTTTGGGGAGGAGTGGAGTTAATTCAAGCCTAGCATTAATGAAAACAGTATTTTTCAAACAATAAGAAGCGATAAGCATGTAACACTAGACATCCAGTGGTTTTTGAGCAATACATACGTGCAGCACTAGGTAGCAAGCATGAAATGTGGTTTGGTGGGGATTTAAAGTTCAGTTTATGTTGTACTTCCTCCTCTGCCTACATGGAGTGATGCAGTACCTGTAATCTTTTTTGAGTTTAAAGGTTACATCGTTTTATATGCCAAAAGTACTGGAACGGCTGCCTTTACAAGCACATGAACTTTACTGGCGTAGGGTTCAATATTGAGTTGGCCCACCCTTTGCTAATATAACAGCTTCAACTCTTCTGGGAAGGCGTCCACAAGGTTTAGGAGTGTGTCTATGGGAATATTTGACCATTCTTCCAGCAGCACATTTGTGAGGTCAGGTACTGATGTTGGACGAGAAGGCCGGGCTCGGACTCTCCTTTTTAATTAATCCCAAAGGTGTTTTATCGGGTTGAGGTCAGGACTCTGTGCAGACCAGTCAAGTTCCTCCACCAATGTGATGTAAGGCTTGGATGCCGAGCAGCTGCATCCAAGCCTTACATCACCAAGTGCAATGCAAAGCGTCGGATGCAGTGGTGTAAAGCACGCTGCCACTGGACTCTAGAGAAGTGGAGACATGTTCTCTGGAGTGACGAATCACACTTCTCTGTCTGTCAATCCAATGGATGTGTCTTGGTTTGGCGGTTGCCAGGAGAACGGTACTTGCCTGACTTCATTGTGCCAAGTGTAAAGTTTGGTGGAGGGTGGATTGTGGTGTGGGGTTGTTTTTCAGGGGTTGGGCTTGGCCCCTTAGTTCCAGTGAAGGGAACTCTTAAGGCATCAGCATACCAAGACATTTTGGACAATTTCATGCTCCCAACTTTGTGGGAACAGTTTGGGGATGGCCCCTTCCTATTCCAAGATGACTGCGTACCAGTGCACAAAGTAAGGTCCATAAAGACATGGATGAGTGAGTTTGGGGTGGAGGAACTTCACTGGCCTGCACAGAGTCCTGACCTCAACCCGATAGAACACCTTTGGGATGAATTAGAGCGGAGACTGCGAGCCAGGCCTTCTCGTCCAACATCAGTACCTGACCTCACAAATGCACTTCTGGAAGAATGGTCAAACATTCCCATAGACACACTCCTAAACCTTGTGGACAGTCTTCCCAGAAGAGTTGAAGCTGTTAAAGCGGCAAAGGGTGGGCTAACTAAATATTGAACCCTACGGACTAAGACTGGGATGCCATTAAAATTCATGTACGCGTAAAGGTAGGCGTCCCAATACTTTTGGCAATATAGTGTAGTTTCAATGATAAAACAAGAGATGTTGAGCTGTAAATGCAGCAATCTTTTGTGGTTCCTGAAGAAATTACATAACCAATCAGTGGGTGTGGGGAGCGTGCTGAGGGGTGTGGAAATGTTTCACAGTTCATCCCATAGTGCCAGTTTTTCTATCAGTATTTTTATATGCCCACGTTTTAAAGTCTTATAACTAACGTATTGTTGCACTGAATGAAATCATGGCTTGATACAAACTAAATATGATATACATCAGATGTATACATCCATTGTGACATTTAATGTGAGCTTGAGAGCTGGGTTGTTTGAAAAAGGCAGTTTAAGTCAAGCAGAGCCAGACTCAAATGTGTATTATTTCTTTACAACTTTACACTGGACAATTGTGACCAGAATACAGCCTGTTGAGAGCTCTGCTAGGGGTTTTATGATAGCTATTAGTGGGCTTGAATTAAGAGAAATCCTGGTAATGGGTTTTACGGCTTCCAATTAGCCATTTATGACTGGGCTCTTTGACAGCTATGCAGATTCTGGCTAAGCAGGATTTATAATAGTACTCGATTTTTCCTGCTTATGAATGGGATTTATTGTGTCTCAAGCTGAGCTTTGATCTAGTGTTGGGATTATATGAAATGTGTCAGCTCTCGACCTGGCCCTACAGATATACAAGATTTAAATCTGATTGTTTTGTTAGAGACTTGCAATTTTTGGAGAAATAAGGGTGACACTGGTTTCAGTATGGCTCCCCATTCTCCTTACTCAGCTTGGGGTTCACCAGATCTCATTATTTTCACAATAGAACCGACTTGTGTCATGTTAGTGTTGTTTTGTTCAATTTAAAATCTGTGTGTTTTATATTTGTTTTTATGACCAGTTCTCAAAATTCGTAAAAGGATCCATGAGAACTGTATTTCAATTGTCAGCTATACGTTATTGTCAACGGTCCTTTAAAATGTTCTTTACATCTCACATTAAACATGTCTAGGTTGTCAACCTTTGTCCGATTTCAACTCTTCCCCCATCTCTTCTTCAGTGCTTGTGTGTGGATATAAAGTACATATAAATGCATGGCCTATATTCCTTTTAAACCAAGCACATAATAACTACATTATTATGTTACAATTTCATGTCTAACCTTTGACCTCATATATCTCGCCTGACCGCTCTCCTTTTTTGTTTTACATTTCACCAAAAATTGCTTTTTTTCACAGCATTGCCCTTTGTGTATTATAACATAGCTTGCTGCTTCCACGCCAATATCTGTCCAATGGCAAAAAAAATAAAGCTTTTTATCATACTGCAAGGGTGTTTCAAGGACAATGTGAATGGCTGAACTGATAACATTTACTTGTCTGTACTCTGTTATTCCTACCTTTTATTTGTAGATTTCTCTCAATACAATATAAAATAAATTTAAATAATATGCAGAAAGCGTGTTGTAACAGTGTGAAAAAATTAATTATTGTTTTGGTTCTTTATAGATAATATTTTAAGACTGCTGTAATAACAGCTTTAGTTGTTGTGACACATTACCTACTGATAATAAGTACTGTTATGTGTTATAATAACTGCATTAGTTATTGTGAAAAATAACATTCCCATTGTAGGTATTATTTTTGTTACTAAGAATCGGCCATACTGCAATAGATATCAGGAATCAGGATACAAAATCCTGACCCGATGGTACCACACCCCCCAGAGATTGCGGCAAATCTTTCCGGAGTCCAGTGATTGCTGTTGGAGATGTGGTTCCTCCCCCGCAGAGGATGTTCCATTATCAAGGCTGAGTTTCCTATAGGCACACAACCTTTGCCATCCAAAGCAACACCCCTTTGCTAGGGTTACATCTTTTACACAGAACATTTTCTTGTTTACTGGTCTATTTGACTTAGAATAATGTGATAATGTACACTGCCTGGCCAAAAAAAGTCACCACCTGTATTTAGCTAAGAAAATAGATAAAAGCCTTCCATTGGATAATAGGTCTAGTTTCAGCAACGTTATTTCCCAAAAAATGAGGTCAGCTGTCTACATAAATATACTGAATGACTAGGTTTTCCCATCAATGGATTTTTCTTCCCTGATGGCACATTGGGCATATTCCAAGATGACAATGCCAGGATTCATTGGGCTAAAATTATGAAAGAGTGGTTCAGGGAGCATCAGACCTCATTTTCACACATGGATTGGCCAAAACAGAGTCCAGACCTTAACCCCATTGAGAATCTTTTGGATGAGCTGGAGAAGACATTCAGCAGTGGTCTGGCTCTCTCATCATCACTACAAGATCTGAAAAATGAATGCAACTCTGAATGGAAACAAATGTTGTGACATTGCATAAGCTTATTAAAATGATGCAATGGCAAATGCATGCTGTGAGCAAAGATAAAGGCGGTCCAACAAAATATTAGAGTGTTTGACTATTTTCTGGCCAGGCAATGTATAACTAAGCTTATATAAGATAACTGTATATATACTGATAATGAGAGTAAAACATGTGGCCAATACCTTTATAGGGAAAAGCTGCCTCTTTCCTTTAGCCTACTGGGCTGATGCTAAATCTCACCCTGTCCATTGTGCCTGTGAAGGTTTTAATTGATCTAATTCTAGGTATAGCTAGTGCATTTAGTTACATTCAACTAGTCTTATTTAATAATAAATCATTAAAGTTATGAGGACCTTTCACCACATATCCAAGTAGCTTCCCCAGTTCAAATGAATATTAGGAACATAGCCTGGCCTTTACACCCACCTGGGCAACACATTCACCTTAATCCAATCACTTTGGTGCCGTGAATTGTGTCCAGAGAAATGTATGCATCAACTTGATGATGTAGACCATTGCTTAATAATTGGATACAATGGTAGTATCCTTAGTTGGAAACACCGTCACAACATATTTAGAACTCTAAAGATATTGTCACCATTGTTACCAAAGCCTGTGGATTGAAGTTAGATGCTGTTCTACATTGTTACATCCCTTTCTACTTGTATATCAGCTAAAGAGGATCATAAGACCATGATAAAAGACTTAACAGCTGAATGGAACCCAAACTAGACAAAGAATGGTAAATGTTGAACCTCTGTCTCAGCACCTCTCTCATTCCACTGAGTTCCATCACCTAATCATGTACAAGCAAAATACTATTCTTTGCAAAGTGACTTTTCATCACATTTACTAAGCTAAGGGAAAATTTGCTTTCAAAGTGAACAGCCGATTTGCCTTTAGTAAATTAACCTCTTCAATTTGACCCCAACCTGTGCTGTTCAAGGTATGCAAAAAGGGCAAACTACATGGCCAGATTTGGCCAGTTCCCCTGTCCAAACCTTCGTCTGCTTCATGTGGGAGTCATTCACTTAGTACCGCTACTTAATGAGTGATTTCCCGCCAACCAGCTCTTTTCACATTGTCATCACAATTGACATAGCATCTACAACGCCAAATTACGTGATTGACATTGGAATTACATTGTGGGAGCTTTTCTTTTTTAATAATATACTTTTTCAACAGCATGTGTCGATATTTACGTTGTAATTTTTTGTGAGTAGAAAATTGTTACTCATTCACCTGGGGGG
>NW_017306728.1:920928-956050 GCF_000935625.1 Nanorana parkeri
CGATAAAGAGTGTTGTTCTGTTCCCCGGGGGGGGGGGGGGAGTGAATTATTGGAGGTCCATTATTCTAAAGGGGGCTTCCAAACTCTGATAAGTTCCCCTCTCCAGACCCTACATCCAGCTGTCCTCAACAATATGGATGAGGACCTTATCCACCTGATCAGTCACCCCCTTGATAGTGTAGAGGGCATGTATAGTTCTGGAGGGGGCCACATGTTTACTGCCCTTCCTTTTCTTTGCCTTCACATGCAGGTTTAGGGCATCCCCCAAGGATGTTATTTAAAAGAATTGTGTATTTTTTATTGTTGCCCTTGGGAACATTAAAAAAGCTGCAGCCCTAACAATTTTTTTTTTTAAAGGCCAGAACCATATTGCAATTCCTATAATACCCATCTTGAAGACCAGAGTGTCTATCTACATGTAAACTAGTAGTAGATTGCATGAAAGTGTTCTTGTAGTGCATGTCAGCACATTCTTTTAAATTATATAGGATAAGAGTTCCTTCTCAAGACTTGTTTCTTAAATGAAGCATCAATATAAACAAAACGATCCCCTTCATGAGGGGCACTGAGAGATTAATCTAAAGAGGTGTCCTCTGAGGATTGCATAAGATGAGGTTGCCTGCTCCCTCAACTACTTGATTGCAATGTGTTGTCTGAGAAAGAAGGACAAGGATAAAACAATTGTGTTCAGAATATTATGAATGAAGAAGCTTGCAAAGTACGGCTATTACAATGGTGAGTGGGTCTTAGCATGGGCATTAGGAGGCAGTGTATAAGTGCTATCTTAGGCCTGCAAGAAAATGAGAACACCACACTTATTTCCTGTTGCTATTTCACTAAATCAATAAAAATATGTAAGAAAAGTCCATCTTAACATCCTTTTAATGTATTCATGTAAAACAAGGTACAAAAGGTAAAACATTTATATAATTTCATATGCATACATAAGTAAGCAAACAATCTGGATATTAAATTCTATAATTCATGAAGCTGCAAAAGTAATTTCTTATGCGCTATAAAAACTTCACACTTTTTCATGGCAGAGTCTGTGAACGTAGATAGATTAAGATGAAAGCATGGAAATAAACAATACATTTTCTTTTAGATTATTACCTTGCGCTTGAATGATATGGAACTCGGAGGCATAAGGAATGGCTGTGTGCTGTATGCAATAGCACTACATTTCTCCTTTGTAGATAAGCGCAAGGAATCATAAGCAGGGTAATTCACATTCGGCTTTGCTATCTGCCAAAAAGGTATTTGTTTTTTCCATGTTTTGATTTAGGAACTTGGAAAATGGCAGGCTGTCTTGTCTAACACAAATGTATTGCATTATTACCATGTCATTCGGGCATTAACTTCTTGCCTTAGCTGGACATGTTCATTTCTGGCTGCGAGAGCCTGAAAACAGTTATTACAAAAGAAAATTAAATAGAGTAGATAGTAGGACACACAGGGAGTGCATCGCCAGCTGTGTGAGGCTTTTATTCTTCATAGGCTGGCAATCAGGAAGGTGCTAGCTAGCCAGGCACATTACTATTTCTACTGCCACCCTCGTTCTCTGATTTGAATCACTTCTGCCACTGCAAAAGCTCCATTCATAACATTTGCTCTAGATTTGATTGGCATGGGCAAATGATAGAACCAATGTCAGGTTTTTATATTTTTATATCTGTTACCTTGATAAAGGGGACCTGTGTGTTACCAAAATTATTTTGGATTCTATGGGGTTGATTTACTAAAAGCAAATAGGCTGTTCACTTTGCAAGCAAATTTGCACTTTGGAAGGGAAATGTCCCCATAGCTTAGTGAATGCGGTGAACATTCACTATGCAAGGATACCCAATCATGAGCAAGCAAAATAAACAGTACTTTTGCTTGGATAGGATGGGATGATGTAAGTCAACTGAGCTTCGCCTTATTTACTAACCTAAGGGAAGCTACCCCTGCAAAGTGCAAATATCCTTGCAAAGTGAACAGCCTATTTGCCTTTAGTAAATCCACCCCATAGCATTCAAAACATTTTCAGGGAAACACAGCTCTACCTTATAAAGGTAACAGATATGACATAAAATAAAACCTGACAGTGATTATATCTTTTGCCTAAGCTATCCAAGTATTTGCCTTTAGTGAATCAACCCCTATGCCTTTAAATTTAAAGTATTTTCACTACTTCTAACTGGCTTGCTTGCTGTATTGTGCTTTTATGGTTTTACTGGAAGCAGCACAGGCCAAGCACCTGTTAATTGAAGGCATATGAGGTAGATTTGAGAAGGACAGTATTTCATAAGGATTTCATTTCTTTTTCTGTCCCAACTGGGGAGATCCACCCCCCTCTATTTGTTCTGGTAACCAATACAAATGATGGTAAATGTAACATTTTATGGTCGCCACTGTAACAGGTGAGGGAAACTATTCCAAAAGGGGCACCTGTTCCAGTAATTTTCCCTCACTTTTAAATTTACTTTCTGTTGAGCCTTTAGTATAAGAAGTAAGTGAAAATATGTGAAGAAATATTATCTTCACTGAGGTTCCAGACATCAATAAGAACAAAAAATTTAACTTCCTGTCCCGCACTACTACACAATATCAGTGTAGTAGGGTGCACGGGCAGCGGCAGCACCATATAAATCTAAAGTAGAAAAAGATAGAAAAACCTATTATTGCTGTGTATGTCCCAGGGAGCTTTGTTAGATTAGGGATCAAACTATATAGAGAAGCATTGTCAATTAACACTTGCCTTGAGGGGACAGGAAGGTACACCTCTCATCCCTACAGCACCAGACGATCACAGGGGGAGGAGTATCTGGCATCACTAAAAGGATTTTTTTTCACAGTTATCAGCTTTAACTGTATATTTCATTGCTTGCCTGGATTCTTTAACCTACACATGGGAGCCACATGAAAGGGCTTCTGTAATAAAAAGCATAAGGAGCAATAAAACAATTTAAAAATGTGCAAAATGCAGTAAAACATAGCACTTTGCACACTAACCCATAACAACCTATCCCATTTCTTTTTACAATGGTGTTTTGTTTGGTTGCTATTGGCAGAAATTCTAACCATTCCCCACTATACCCAACCTAGCAAAAAGCCTTGACGGGTGTTCCACTATGGTTACTTTAAATGGATTTGTGCCACACAACACAACATTACCAATGCTTACGTACAGCAGGGGTAGTGAATTAAAATTCAAGAAGGTCTGGTGAATAAAATTTTCATCGAGCCGAGGTCCGAATTGCAGACCAGACAGAACAGACACTCAGTCAATGTCTGTAGTGCGGCCCACCATTTAGGCTGCATTCACTGCAATGCATAGCTACTGGCGTGTCTTCCCTGGCACAGTTTGATGTGCTGATCCCGTCTGTTTAATTTAAAAAAAATTATTTTGTTAGCAGTCCCCCCCCTACATTTACATACATGTGCATGCCATATGCGCATGTGTTCCTTACAGTCAGATGGCAGGTGGCAGGGTTGGTTTTACATTTTTCTGTTTATTATTTTTTACTTTTTTATCACCTTTGTTAATTTTTTTTCACCTAACTTTTGCTATCACAAAGGGGATAACAAGCCCCTATGTGACAGCATTTGGAGGTGACCAGTTCTCTTTTTGGAGACAACAGGGGTCTATTAGAACTTTGAGGTCTCTCCTGCGCTCCAATACAGACAATGCAGCACAGAAATGTGCTTCACCTTCTATTTACCCGACACTTCAGCTAGCTTCTGTGCTGGGTTATGGCTGGATTTAGAAACACTGGCCTCGGAGGCTGGTGTATCCGCTGTCAGCCAGCCATAACCCAGAGCAGGTTGGTTCAAGCGGCCTGGAAAGAACCACCACTCAGTCTGTGCCCAGACAGCGGTTCGCCATTTAGTGACCCGTGATGTACTGCAAAGATATGCTCTGACTGATACCCCCACTACACTTTTACCTTCCTCTGTATGGAAATAATCAGAACACTACACTGCTTTACAAATTGGCTTAATAAATTGTATTTTTTTTTTCTTATTCCTTTATTATGCTCTACAAAAGGTAAATAAATGGATTAAAAATTATGAAATAATAACAAAAAGAAACAGTCTTGCCCTTTAGCATTTATATTCCTCATCCATTTCAGAGTGAACTGTTTATAAGATTACCTCAGAATCTGCTTTTGAAATTGTTTTACAGATTAGAGCCAGTGAAAAGCTGCAATTAAATCAGCTGTTGCACAGACAAAGTGTTCTGTCTTGTCCTGTAAAGTCACCGGGAAGCGCACCGGATTCCAATAAAATCAAAAGCAAATTGAGCTGGCAAATTAAATATTAAACTGCTGATAGATGCATGTTGTTCTGCAGAAAATTGATTGAAATTCAGAATCCATCAGTGCTTCATCTCATCTGGATTCTGAGCTTTTGTTAGCAAGTGTTTTTTTATTACTATTATTATTATTTTATTAATAATGTAGATTTACTTTTTACTATATGACACATTTCCATTTTTAATTTACAGAACAAATTGATTAACATTAAAATCATTTCTATAATAATAATAATAATAATAATAATAAAAAAAAAATTGCTAATATTATTATTAGTAGTAGTAGTTATCCTTACTACTATAACTAAGGCAATGTGCCTTAGCTGTTTGCCTATCATGACCCGCCATTTAGTTTCTGCTGGTTCTAAATATATTTGTTTCATTATACTTTTACTTTGTAATAGATAACACTTCCTATTTTTCATTTACACATCAAACTAATTCAAATTCAAACCATTTCTATTATTACTACTATTACTACTACTAATAATAATTATATTTTTGTAGTAGTGGTGATATTTATTACAATAATTTAGACAATGTAACTTTGCTATCAAGACCCACATTTTTTAATAGATTTGCACCATTATACTTTTTCTTTGTAATGCTGCATGTCTCATTTTTCCTGCACTGGAACGCACCCAAATGTGTCACAAACGCACAGCACCACACCGGAACGCAATGGAAGCTATGACATGGAGCAGGAAGAGATTAATTTGCATAGTGACATTACACCCTAAAAAAACGCACTGGAACACATCACAAACGTGTCATAAATGCACCGCGTTTGCAGAAACGCATGCAGATCTGGCCCGGGCATGGTGTGACAGGGCCCTTACACAACATATTAATGAAAACTGAAACCATTGCAAAGCTGCTTTAACAATGCCTACGATAACCTGCAGTGGCTGGAGGCGGTCATCATTCACATGAATGACATTTTGTAAAATGACATGACACTTTTATGCCCACATGCTTTTTTATGTATATTTTGTATTTTAGTATGCATCTTCTCTCTATATATTTTCTTGAAAATGATACTTCCTGGATCTCGTGTGCAGTGGAATGCATTATAACACACATTATGGGGGTCTATTCATAACCGATTCCCAGAGCCATTCGCCCTGTGAGTCTTCTTGAATTCTGTGTCTATTTTGTGTGAATAGACCCGAAAACGAACCTTCTTAGATATATATTTTCTTTACAGGACACAATTAATGTAATGCAATACTGCGTTATTGCCACTAGATGGAGCTGATGATCATAGGAAATACATGCTTATTTTCTAGGCTCCACAGCTCCATCTAGATGTACAGAACATGGTTGGTAGCGATATTTGCTCATTCCATATCTTGGTTGTGTTTTCTGATTGGTAAAACTGCATAATGACTTAGATTCACTATTTCTCTCTCTTAAACAACCCTGTTGCTATGCAAATAACTCAAGCAAGGCATACCTGTGAAAGGAGACAGTAAATAGTTACCTTTCTTGCGCTGGCAAATGCTGCTTGTAAAATAAGAAATCTTCTGTTGAAGCTTCCCATGCATTGTTGTGGTGTCAGTGAGAACTAAAATACGCATAGTTGCAGTGTTGGCATCTATGCACATGTGAACTGCAGGGAATAGCGTGCATGTTTTTTTTGCGGTGTTGTTGAGTGCAAAAGTGCATGTGATTTTGGTGTTGGTGAGTGCAGAAAAGCAAGAGGTTGCAGTGTTGCCAGAAGTGCACTTCATTGTGGTGTCGGCAAGTGCAAAAGTGCTTGCTGTTGTGGTGAGTGCAAAACGGCATGTAGGTGCAGTGTTGGTAAGTGCAGAACTGACGCGCTAATGTGGTATCAGCAAGTGTTAATGTGCACATCAGTGTGGTGTCAGTAAGTGCAGAAGTGCACATCAGTCTGGTGTCAGCAACTGCAAAAGTGTGCATCATTGCTGTGTCGGTGAAAAGTGCATGCAGTTATTACGTTGGCAAGTGCAGAAAAGCACATTTTTGCTGTGATGGTCATTGCAAAAGTGCCTGTAGCTGTGGTGTCAGCTATTGCTGAAATGTGTGGAAGTGTGATATTGGCGCCTGCAGAAATGCATGTTGTTGTGCTCTGGTCGAGTACAAAAGTACACATCCGTGCTGTATTGGTGAGTGAAGACTTGCCCGTTGGTACAATGTTGGTAAATGCAAAAGGGCGCATTGGTAACGGCCAAAATGTATACTGGTGCTGTAGTGACAGGTGCAAAACTGCATGTTGGTGTAGTCTCGAGAGTACAGAAGTGCTCAATGATGTGGAGTTAGTGAGTGCAAAAGTGTGTTTAGGTGTGGTGTCGACTAGCACAGAAGTATGCAAAGTTGTGTTGTTGGATTGTGCAGAAATGTGTGGTGGTGCGGTGCTGGTAAATGTAGAAGAGCACGCCATTGTGGTATTGGTGCAAAAGTGGACACTGGTGCAGGGATGGTGGGTGCACAAGTGTGTGTTGGTTAATACAGAAGTGCAAATTGATGCAGTTTTGGCGGATGCAGGAAAATGTGTTAATGAGGTGTTAGATAACACAGAAGTTCAAAGAGTTGTGTTTTCTTTTAGTGTAGAAAAGCATTGAGAAGCTGTTTCAGGAGATGCAGAAGCGTGCAGAGCTGCATTGTCAGTGAGCGCAAAAGTGGGCAGCGGTGCAGTTTCTACAAGAACATAAGTGCGTTGAGGTGTAGTGGTGGCCAGCAGGGTCCTGCTTGCTGGGTGTGGTGGTGACAAGGGGGATCATGCAAGTCAGTGTAGTGTCAACAAGCAAGGTCATTAGTGACGGTGCATTGTTGTCAACCAGGTTCCTGCCAAATGTGCAAATAAGGCCAAACGGCTCCATGTACATATACATTTAGCAAAGTAGTTGTCTGTAGAATCTAGATCGGGGTAGCCAGTCTTTGACTCCCCTCCAGCTGTGGTGGACTACAAATCCCATCATGCATCTGGGAGCCATGCCTGTGGTTGTCAGAGTCTTGCAATCCCTAATGGGATTTGTAGTTTCACAACAGCTGGAGGGCTGATGTTTGGCTACCCCTGATCTAAATGAGTGCTTTGCTAAATGTTCTTTGTCCCATTTAGATAGATACACACCGTGAAGGCTTCTAAACCTAGGAGGCAAGGTATCTGACCTGCTATTCCGCTCCATCTCTCCGGCAGGGAAATAGTGAGAGGTGCAGAGTTGGAAGGAAAGGGCCGTGGATGGGGCTGTGGTGCCATCAGTTTCCTTCACTGTATAGGAAGTGCTGGCAGATTATTCCGTTGCCACTTTCTTTGGACATGTACAGGTGAAAGTGCTTCCTGCCGCCATTGTTATGGACCCTTGAGCTGTGTATGCACAGGCTGAACACTTGTGTCTCTTGGTTGCTATAGGGCAGCTAGCAATCACAATTTCCACTGTGATTTCAGCTATAGCCCAAGAAGTGAGGGGGAAACAGAGCTAGTTGTTCCTCTCACATCATGGGTATTTGCTATTGCTCAGCAAGTAACAAAATATACTGCACTATAGCAATAAAATACCAGGGACTATGGATTTAGTTAGTGGGTCTGCCATTTAGATGCAAAAATTTACTGTGTGACTAGAGCAGGGGTAAGCAAATTAATAAGGAATTCAGGAACCAGTCTGTCCAATCCAGGAGCCAGTAAGATTTTTTTTAGGAACCAACTCAATTGACAACAACTAGAGAAAACCCCAAAAGCTGGGCAACAGCTGACATTTTGTAATGGACATTGGCTACCTGACTCCTGGGATTTGTCCAACCCTGGACTAGAGTACTTTACAAACATTAGGGGGTCTATTCACGAAGCTGCCGAAGGATCTGGCCGTAGCTTCGGTCGATCCTTCGGCTAGCTTCGGCCCCAGGACCCCTTCGGTTCTACCAGTTCCGCCGACCCGAAGCATGTTCGGCCGAAGCATGTTCGGCCGACTCGAAGCCACACGAAGCAAGCCGATGTACGGCTGATTTCAGCCGATGTACGGCTGAAATTAGCCGTACCAGCCTGAAGTGAATAGCCGAACAGTGTTCGGCTCACTTCACTTCAGATCGGTCATTCACTCGGCTGCCCTCGGCAGCTTCCTGAATAGACCCCTAGATTACAATAAAAACCAATGTTATGTTTAAATAGATCCAGTTTAAGTCTTCTGATTTGCTGATATTACATGCACACACGCACAAATGAAAAATAATTGAAAAGATATCCAAAGCTGCTCATTGCTAAACCAACGTTTATTAGTACAAACAGATAGACCTGTATCAGGGTAAGTAGCCTTTTGCACACAAAGTTCTTAGCTGTAGGGTCAACAAAACAAACAGCTGCAGCATGAGTAAATTTCTTTTTTTTGCTTGTTTCACTTGAAGAATAACTAACGTTTACTCATATTATGGTGGTTTTTATGGCAGAAAATGATGGTATTGGAAACAAAATATGACATCAGTACAATCAAGAGGTTTGAAGGCATTGCTTGTAATGCTAATACCTAAGCTGATGACCAGATGGCATCTCTCAAAGACCACTCAGTGAGGCTAACTAACAAATAAGCAGTGACTCATTTTATACTGAAAGTGGACCTGTCACTAGTCCAAAAAACTTAAAGCACCATCAGCCTGTTTAAGAAGATACATAATAATTACTGTCTGGCAGACAGTGACTGCAATCGTCTGTAGAGCTACATGTGCCATTAGTATCTAACACTTCTAGGAGTGTCGAGCGCCATGGTGCCCAGTTGCAGCCTAAGCCTACATAGTTCCCCCTTTTGCCGCCAAAACAGCTCTGACCTCTGGAAGCATGCACACCACTAGACCTCTGAAGGTATGGTGTGGTATCTGACATCAAACTGTCAGTAGCAAATCCTTTTAGTCCTGTATGTAGTGGGATGGCGCCTCCATGGATCGGACTTGTTGTTCCATCACATACCACAGATGCTCGATTGGATTGAGATCTGGAGAATTTGGAGGCCAAGTCAACACCCCAAACTCATTGTTGTGTTCCTCAAAGCATTCTTGAACCATTTTTGCAGTAGGGCAGGGCACATTATCCTGCTGAAAGAGGCCACTGCCATCAATGAATACAATTTCCATGAAGGGGTGTACTTGGTCAGCAACAATGTTTATGCAGCTGGTACCATTAGTAACATTCACATGAATGGCAAGACACAAGGTTTCCCAGGAGAACATTACCCGAAGCATCACATTGCCTCTGCTGGCTTATTTTATGGGAAGAATTCCCTTCTTCCCATAGTGCATCCTGGTGCCTTCTCTTTCCCAGGTAAGTGACACACATACACACGACCATCCACATGATGTAAAAGAAAACATGATTCATTGGACCAGGCCACCTTTTTCACTTGCTCCGTGGTCCAGTTCTGGGGCTCACATGCCCATTTTGGCATATATACCATATATAGTATATTATACTATATACTGTATATACATTTTTTGTTTTACAAAACAATGTAATACAGGGTATACCTCTGACACAGGATTAATAGATACATGTGAGTTTTCTAAAGATAGAAGACAGTAGTCTGTTTCACTCTTTGGGGTGAATTTACTAAAGGCAAACAGGCTGTTCACTTTACAAGGGAATTAGCACTTTACAGGGGAAGTTTCCCCTTAGGTTAGGGAAATAGGTGAAGCTCTGCTGATTTCCATCACCCAGTCATATGCAAGCAAAAATACAATTTTCTGTTCTTTTTGCACATGACTGGGTATTCTTTTCAAAGAGAAATGTCCCCACATTTACCAAGCTAAGGGGAACTTTCCCTGCAAAGTGCATTTTAGCAATAAACAACCCATATATTGTATTTCTTATATTGCCTCTCACTATCCTCTAGGAATAAACAAGTATCACGCTGCCTTGTGAGAGACCAACAAGCACTTGTGTCTGGGTTTTTTGATTTTGCTGTGTACATACAGATGACAGATGATCACATGCTTTCCATTAAACATACATAATTTTAGAATTAAAGTGCTTAATTATTTAATAGAACTGGGAAAATTGTAATTTCTTTTTTCCCCATGTATATTGATGATTAATTATTTTTGTAATATTCTGATTAATTATTTCTATGTTTCTGCCTAATCAACATGCATACTGTGAAATATAATTGCACTTGGAAGAAAATGAGACTCTCAAGAGATAAATTACTTTGGTGATTAAATTAAGGATAAGGTAATAACATTCACATACTAAAGTGTAGCCGTGTATTTATGCCTCCTGTAATCTAATGACCTCTTGGTTAAATCATTTAGCAGATGCAAGGTACAGGTAAACAGGGTTACCGTTTAATACAGGTTATGGGTGTTTAAGGGAGGCAATAGGATGTAATAAATCCACAATCCATTAATTCAAAGTCCTATTTAGAAGGGAATAAATGATTTATGAAAGGTGGTCTTAGAATGCAACACACACGTAAAGGAGAAACTATAATGGTTTTTGGTCAATTTTATTTAAATGTTTTAAATATTTACAGGTTCATTAACTTTTAAACTGTTTTATATTATTTCTTTCCTTTACTAGCATACAAAATGTATTTTACAGAGTGCTTCCATGATGCAGTACCTGGCCAGAATATAAGGGTTTTTCAATGGGCTTGTATGAGCAGGAGATGGACTGCATCATCTGTTGGCTTTAACTGGTAAATATGAAATATTCACAATATTTATACTTATCTGACTAAAAATAAAAAAATTAATCTAAGCCTGCAAAACTGGAAGCCAGTATGTTCCCTGGTTGAAAGTGCCACCCGTTCTCACAGCCTTTTACAGCTTTGCCAATGTAACCGGGCAAAATCTGCTCTGCCCCTGGAAAAGGGGATCGAAGATTCTAGTAAGGAATATACCAGTAGTGACAAATGTGTTCTGAAAAGATGGATGCTGGTCCCAGCAAGAAAGTCTCTGGAAAGGAAGCCTCTTTATTATTCAGGAGGCTGAGAGGGGTGGTGAATCGCACTGACGCTGACGTGCGAGGTCGGAGGTCGCTCGGAGGACGGTCGTAAGTGCGAGTGGTCGCAAAACAGGTAAGTCGTTAAGCGAGTATTATCTGTACACTATATTGCCAAAAGTATTGGGACGCCTGCCTTTACACGCACATAAACTTTAATGCCATCCCAGTCTTACTCGGTAGGGTTCAATATTGAGTTGGCCCACCCTTTGCCACTATAACAGCTTCAACTCTTCTGGGAAGGCGTCCACAAGGTTTAGGAGTGTGTCTATGGGAATGTTTGACCATTCTTCCAGAAGCGTATTTGTGAGGTCAGGGACTGATGTTGGACGAGAAGGCCGGGCTCGCAGTCACACCTCCAAAGGTGTTCTATCGGGTTGAGGTCAGGACTCTGTGCAGGCCAGTCATGTTCCTCCACCCCAAACTCACTCTTCCATGTCTTTATAGACGTTGCTTTGTGCACTGGTGCACAGTCATGTTGGAACAGGAAGGGGACAAGTCTGCACACTGAACGCTTCAGCATGCACTGATCCCGCTCTATCATTTTACATGGCCTACCACTTCATGGCTGAGTTGCTGTTGTTCCCAGTTGCTTCCACTTTGTTATAATACCATTAACAGTTGACCATGGAAATATTTAGTAGCAAGGAAATTTCACGGATGGATTTATTGCTTAGGTGGCAACCTATCACGGTACCATGCTTAAATTCACTGAGCTCCTGAGAGCGACCTATTCTTTCACAAATGTTTGTAGAAGCAGTCTGCATGTTTGATTTTATACACCTGTGGCCACGGAGGTGATTGGAACACCTGAATCCAATGATTGGAACACCTGAATCCAATGATTATGATTTGGAGAGGTGTCCCAATACTTTTGGCAATATAGTGTGTGTGTGTGTATCTATATGTATATATATAATTTTTATTTTTTTAATTTATTTATTTTTTCGTCATTTTACATCCTAGACCAAAATGATCAGATAACCCTTGCGGTGCATTGGGTAGCCACACTGCAAAGGTTAATTTTTAGATTGCCTGCAGTTGTTCTTTAAAGAGAACTTCTTCATAGATATCTCTACATCAGACCAAGAAAAGGGACAACTGAGGAGGAAAGAAGGACAGAGGTATTTGGTGCCAATTCAAAAACAGTTGAGAAATATGTCTGAAGCATGTCCCCATTCTCCAACAACTCCTATATCATGCTTATTTTCTCTGACCATCTCCTGCTGTAGGTTTAACATTTTCTGACATCTTACTGTATCATTAAATTCACCGAATATCATGCGCAGCCTTTTGGTGATGTCATGGGCTGCACTTGAGGACTCTTCAAGAACATTGACCAGCGGCACAGAATAAATATGAGTGACCTGTCCAGGATGTCACAAAGGAAGACAGTTTAATTTAATATAATGTGTGTACATTCCAAATCAGAAGTGCAAGAATGTTTTTTTTGTTGGCATCTTTAAGAGACCCTGTATAGTGTACTGCAGCATTGGCATGATCCAGCCTGACAATGGTGTCACCCTGGCTGCTGCGTTTCAGTACTCTGTCTGTGAAACCTGACTGCTACAATGGTTATGATTCTAGCCTGTCCTGTAATTATCATAATCTGTCTGCAACTTGCCTTCTGCCTGTGATATGATCAGGCTGGGTTTTCATCACTTATCCTGTTTTACTGGCCCTTACCCAGCTGAGTATATTACAATGTTTAAAGCTGAACACCGGAAAAACATTTTCCTTACATACTGTTCTAGTGGTGTATGTTATCACTAATAAGGTGTATGCTATGTTTGGAGGGCTGCTGCAAATAACAAAAAAAAAAACTTGAAGCATGCTGGCTTATAGGTGGTGCAGGGGTGAGAAATGCAGCTAGAGTAGTGAAGGTCTCAAGTCATTTCCCCGCCCACTCCTTACTCTTTGCCCAGTCACAAAAAGCCTTGCATTTTTTTAACAGGGTACAAGGTATCGTTTAAACAGAGGAAGAGAGGGGAGGGAGGAGGAGGGGCAGGTATGCTATCTCTTGTCCTCCAATCACAAAAAGCCTTGTATTCTGTGAGAAAAATACAAGGCTTTTTGTGGATAAGATTCTGTCTGAATGTTGCCTATTCTGACATCTACCTGCTTTCAAACTACCCTCTCCGGTGTGGATTCTGTACTTTACTTGTTATCTGTCTCCACCAAGGCAAACATTGATGCCATAACCAGTCCATACCTACCACTGGTGACACCGGGGTTCCATACAAACCTGGCACCATGTCTCTAGCAGTCTGATATCCAAAGGAGACATTTACCGATATGCCCTTTTTTCAAGGGTCTTCTAGCCAGTCTGATAACATAATGGGTCCTTTTTCTTCTTTTTTGCAGGTGGAAGTGGGCAGTCCTTAATGCAGCTTGATTGGAGAACACATATTGATATGTGAGTGCTGTTTATTGCATTAGTACAATAGTCCATGACAGCATGGGATCAGAGGAAGTGACTTGAATGATGCTAGCAGGTATTCAACCTGGAAGACTGGTGACATCTAGCGATGGTAAGGAATTACTGCAGGGCAGTTTAGGAATAAAAGTCAATATTGCAGCAAAAACTGCTTTTTTAATTTGTTTTCTTTCAGTGGGCTAGTAATTTTGTTGTTAGTTTCTTTTTTAGATTAAGTTCTGCTTTAAAGAACCTGTACTACAGGCATATGACTGCTAATACTGCTGACAAAGTTGATTATTTGAGTATCATGGTTGACAATATTGTATTCCCAAACTATAGTGGAACTAAGTTTCAGTTAAAAATAACCCTCTGAGAATATGGGAGCGTGCATGCAAATAATTCAGTTTAAGAAATGTCTAACCTTTAGGGTTCATTCTGGATCTCAGACCCTCGTGTGTGAACGCAGCTCTAAATTGATCTCTGTGTACCTATCCATCTTTGCACATCAGGTTCCTAATTCTGAGATCCATCTTCCCCCTGACAAGCAACACTATGGATTAAGAGTGAAATCATGCATATACAAGTCACAAATCACTGAAAAGATTTGCCTCTGGCTTGCTTGTTTGATGTCTCTGGAGAAATTTCTCAGAAACTGCTGGAGTATAGATCTTCTCCAAGATTGAAGTGCCTGAGATATTAAATCCCCATGGTCCAACCTAAACCTTCTTACCTTAACACAGTAATTGCAAGGCAGCTCAAGAGAAGGAGGGTTAGGCTATCTGGTTTCTAGAGGAAATAATTTATCGGAACAGCTCCCAGTTATTTCCGAAATAGAATTCGGAATTATGAGTCTCTCTGGTTTCTGACAGTAGAGATGAAGATGGTATTGAATTTCTGTAAAAGTCCACATTGTATTTCCTACTATACATTTTCAGCGATTCTTTTTTTTTAACCAATATTTTTTTTTTGTAAATCCCTTACAGGTTGTCACAGCTGTTGCCCTGCGATGGCTTTTTGTAAGATGTCTGCAACATATACACACTGAATTTTGTTAAGAGTCCTTAAATCTTGAGTGGCAGTGAGAGTTCATATCATACTAAAAGAAAAAAAACACACTTTAGTGAAGGTAAGAATCCACAAGCTTAACTAGAAATGTAGTGTGTTGAAAAATAGCAGGGCATCCTTCTTTATATCCTGTGTATCGGACATTAGCCTTGCAGAGAAAGTCATTTCATTACTTCAGCGTCATCCATAAATGATACCACATAATCCTGATACAATCTAGCCTGCATTTTGTTTCATCACAATACTCTGCCACCCCCAATTTGACAACACATAGCCTCTGCCCACTCCAAAGCGATCTCACATGGTAACTGGCCACATCAACATTACTTTATATAGCATCTCTCCACCCAAAAATTACCTCACACCGAATTGATTTCACTTAGCATCTACTCACACCAAAATTACTTTACATAGAAACTGACCACCCTGAAGTGTCATCACTTAGTATCTGCTCACACCAAAATGGCTTCACATAGCATCTCTCCACCCGAAAATTACCTCACATAGCAACTAACCACCCCCAAAATTACATCACATAGCATCTGCTCACAACAACATGACATCACATAGCATCTGTCCACCCGACATTGGTTGGTTATGTGTTTAGATGAAGCACTGAAATCTTGAGGAATGCTGCATTAAGTTTTACTTGCTTATAAGAACATTACATCAGAATACAACATTGTGAATGAAACCTATATATATAGGCAGGGCAGCCATCAGAAATTTTGGAGCCCCTTACATGGCTTTAGGCCAGGCCCCCCCCGCGCCGCTGGACGCAGAGCTTAGTGACGCACTGGATGCAGGGCTTAGTGACGCGCTAAATGCAGGGCTTAGTGACGCGCTGGACGCAGGGCTTAGTGACGCACTGGACACAGGACCCACCTGAAAGTGACCCTGCAGAGCCCACCATAGATGCTGCACAGCTCATCTGAGACTGTCTATGGTGGGCTCTGAAGGGGTCTCAGGTGGGCTGGTCAGGGCTGCATCCCTCCCCTCCCTCCTTTCTTTCCTTCCTTCCTAGCTCCTCTTACCTGCACACATGGCCTCGTCTGCCGCTGGACCGGCCAGAAGTGACGTCACGGCCAGTCCGACATGTTGGGGCCCTGCACTGTCGGCCTCGCCCTTCACCGTCGGCCGATAGTCATGTAAGGGACCCGGGTGGGCCCCCCAGGCTGCCCGGGCCCCTTACATGAGTATTGGCCGTACCCCCCTGATGGCTGCCCTGTATATAGGTAAACTTTCTGTGTATCATAGATAAGCATGCATAAAGAGACTAACATTGCACTACAACACCATCTACAGTTCAGAAGACATATCAATACATATCAGAATGTCAATAATATGCTGTTGCATTTCCAACAACCCTTCTCAACACCATATGAGTTGCTATATGATGTTTAGCTTCTCTCAAAGGGAACTGTGACAATCCTTGGCAATGGCTTGGTGAGTGCATCCACAGTAATTTCTTCTGCTGCCCCTCTCCATTGATTAGCTTCACATTTTGGTAATTTTTCTATGTCTTCCCACAACGTTGGTTTGAGTATGCCATGTGTCTTAGCAGTATATGACAGCTTGCAGGATGCTATTCCCTTTGTTGCCCAAGCGGATCTTCTAATTTCAGGTTGTTCAGCAGAATTTTACATGGAATTTGAGTTATCCATTATGAGTTCCACTTCTTGTTCTGACTCTTGTGCGGCTTCATTTTGCTCAGGTTCCTTTGCTAGCTCACTGGGCAAATTCACTTCACAACTTCCCTGGATCATTGTTTCTGGTGCTCACTATAGACCATCAGAATACCTTATATGGCTGTGTTCTCCAATTTGGATGGCTTCTCATTTGAAAAATCTGCATAAGCTTTAGATGCAAACACTCTGATGTGCTCTAGGTGAGGCTTCGATCCATGCCAGATTTAAAATGGGGGTGCTTTCAACGGCTTTTAAAAGTAGCCTGTTCTGTAGGTATGTTGCAGTCATGACTGCTTCTCCCCAGTACTTCTTAGGTAGGTTGGCGCCTGACAGCTTGCATCTGGCCATTTCTACAAAAATTAGATTTTTCCATTCCATTCTGGTGATCTGGTGTACTATACCCTATTTCTTCAGAAATTATTCCACTTTCTTACTGATATATTCCCCTCTGTTGTCTGTGCGTATAATTGCTGGTTTCCATTGGACATGGCTACAAACTCTTGAGGTTTTTCTGATGTTTCTTTCTTGTGCTTCATCAGATAAGTTGTTGTGTACCTGGAATAATCATCAATTAAGGTCAGTAAATATCTGTTCTCTCCTGATGTAGGAGTTTTCATTGGTCCACACGTCACTGTGTATGAACTCCAAGGGGTGGGTGGTCTTTTTTTGGGTGGCCTGTGGAAGGGGGTACGTGTGGTCTTCGCTCCCATACACCATTTGCATGTCATAAGCATTTGGCAGGGCGGTACGGTTATGTCTTCTGATAAGCCTCTCTTTATAATGTCTTTTATGGCTCCTGGGTTTCGGTGCCCTAGTCACCTGTGTCATAGATGGATACATTTGTTGTGTGGATTATGAGTGACTGTCTTGACTTGTTTGTCTGCGATGATAAGTCTGTAGAGCTGTTTATCCAATTTTCCCCTTGCAAGTATTTGCTTATTGTTTTGGATTGTACATTCATCACCCCGGAAATGAACTGAGAGACCATTATTAGCAAGGGTTTTCACTAATGGAAGGCTTCCTTCTAGGTTTGGGACATAAAGTACATTTTTCACTAGGATACTCTGCTTGTCCCCTGACGGTGTGATGCAGTTCAAGAATCCTTGACGGTTATCTTCCGCAGTAATACTTTTCCCGTTTGCTAAGAAAATTTCATTATTTGCACTGAAATCATAACACCATCCACGTGGTATACTGTTCTGATTGTTTGTAAGAATGTCACCGCCACACAGAGAATCCTTTCAGGATCACCAAGTGTTCATTTATTAAAGAACCATGTCAAATGAAGACATGATGCTTCATTTGACATGGTTCTTTAATAAATGAACACTTGGTGATCCTGAAAGGATTCTCTTTGTGCAGGTGACATTCTTCCAAACAATCCATGTGGTCAGCAGCGCTATCCGCAGTCACTAAAAGCACCCTCCCTTGCTGTTGGTATATCAGGTAAGGAGTGTAACAAGACCTTCTTTCATTCTGTATACTGTTCTGAGTCACTTTAAAGGTAGCGCTCCATGATGTGACGGCAGTATCCTTTGTAGCTGCCTTAGCTCATTCTCTTGTAGGTGCTTCTCGCTTTCGCTGCTCGCCTTTCAAGATTAAACAGTCCTTGTTCAGGTGACCAGTCTTTTTAGAGTGAAAACACGCTCTGCTTTCTTTGTTTTACTTTGTGCTCTCATGCAACTTAATGGCTTTCTCATTTTGTTAATTGTGCATATTTTCTTCCCTTCTGTAATTTTCATTGATTCATTTTCCTTTGGCATATTTTAGTGTTATTTCCTGCCTAGGTCTGGTTTCTAGAGCCTTAATAAGAGCACTGTATGACTGTGGAAGGCTGCAGAGCAGTAATGCCACCACGTGATTAAATTTCCTCTCCAATTGCACATAGTTCTATGATTTCCAGCATGGCATTCGGATGTTCACGCATTTCCTGGTCTTTTTTTTAGCCTCATCTTATATAGCTTGCATAGCAGATATAGATTACTGTTTAGGTTTGAATGCTCATGCAGTTTTTGTAATGCAGTCCACATACCTTTAGCTGTATTGTCTTTTCTTATGTGGATAAGCTGGTCGTCTTCCATTAGCCGACTTATAATTGCTTTTGCTTGCCTGTTCTTCTTGTTCCATTCCTCCATGAGTCCATTAGTGGGTCTGTCTGTACTCAGTACTTGCCACAAGTCATCTTTGGTTAGCAGCATTTCAAGCTTGAACTTCGATAGCTGGCAGTTGATATTGTTGAGCTTTGCAATTGCAAATATCATACCTGAACAGCTTGCCATCTTTCAGTAGCTTGGGTGTGGCTCTTGTTGACTTGCAGTTTTCTATTTAGTGTCTGGGCCCACAACCTGTTAGTTATGTGTTTAGATGAAGCACTGAGGTCTTAAGGAATGCTGAATTAAGTTTTACTTGCTTATAAGAACATTACATCAGTATACAACATTGTGAATTAAACATATATATAGGTAAACTTCCTGTGTATCATAGATAAGCATGCATAAAGAGACTAATATTGCACTACAGTACCATCTACAGCTCAAAAGACATATCAGTACCCATCAAAATATCAGTAATATGCTGTTGCATTTCCAACCAGAACAACATCACTTAGCATCTGTCACCCCAAAACTCCTCTCAAAGCCACAAACAAATAAAATGCCCATACAACAAAGTCTATATTGCTTTAATAAAATAAATCAATTTTTTCACATTCTGTTTTAGTTTACAGGTGGAAAATGTTATATGTCAGCGAAGCCACACTGATTTTCTACCAGCATCTACCAGCATCTGACTATTTATGGGTCTTATACATTCTTCCAGAATAACCTAAAATTACTGGATACTGTCCTTTTTTCTGTCTTAATTTAGAGTCACATTGCTGTTTACAACATATCTTCAATGCAAGTATTTGCCAGAAGAAAAGATTAGGGGGGGGGGGGGCCATATTTCACTATATGCTATACTCAGCAGGCTCCACATACTGTCTGTAGGTACTCCTACATACCAAGGGCTCCACATCACTTACTGCATTTCATGTCCCATTCATAAAATGCAGGCCACGTTGTAGAACCTGCAGGATTACATAGGAGTCTATTTGCTCAACGGAGCAGAGATGATTGGAGGGATTTTTCTCTAGGGTGAAATCAAGAAGAAATGGTTACCCAATTGTTGGTCCTGTGGCAGTGACTGATCACCTCTCTCCACCTCCACTCCAGCTGTGGAATTTCCTTCGGTGTCTAATAGACTTGTATTAGACTTGATGACATCACTGGCACGGGGAAGGCATCGATTCAGATTTTTATTTCTTTGATTTTTCGGTTTTCAGATCCAAAATTTGATTACGTTTGTTATTCAGATTTGACATCCGTCCGAATTTTTGTTCCGGAACGATCTGAATTTTCATTTCGTATCTATTCGTTTGGGGTTCCTTAATTATACAAACTGATAGGGTTATTCACAGAAGGGGGAAGAGTTTGGAGAAGGCAGGAGAAGGGAACAATCTAGGACAACATACCTGAACTGGGAAGTGAGCTGAATTGGAGAATTTTTCCACATCAGCTATGTTGTCCTAGATTGTTCCCTTCTCCTGCCTTCTCCAAACCCTTCTCCCTTTTGTGAATAACCCTGTTCATTTTTAGTTTTACCGACTCTCTACTCCACCACATCAAGTCACATGACCAATCCTTTAGTGCAACTCCCAACAGCCAAAACAAATCTGATTTGGCCAGAAAACATGTCCAATTTAGTTTTGTTTTGAACAAAATTCATTCGTATACAAATTTTTGGTTCACATTTGAACCCGATTAAATTCAGAAATTGAATTAACTTGGTACAAATATCTATTCAGAACGAAACAAAATTTACATGTTACAGTGCTTGCTGGGTGTAACTTAGCTTCTCTTGCAGAGCACTACTAGAACCTTTGAAATCCAGAGTAGTGATTATATATGTATTGATTTCTCAGCTCCACTTTAAACTCTGATATTGGGTTTAATATGAATTACCGTATTTGGCGGTCTATAACACGCACCTGACCATAAGACGTGTAGTTCCTGACAGCGTGTAGTTCCTGACAGCTGAGGCAGGTGGCACTGTGATTACAGCGCCACCTGCCACACAGAGCAGACGAAGAACGGACGTTCTTCATCTGCTCTACGGGCTCTATGGTAAGCTCCTATGCCGTGGTCACGGGTCCCCCAGAGGAGCGGGGGACCCCGATAACCGCGGCTGGGGGGGGGGCGGACAGGATCGCTGCTGCTCCTTTCCTACAAGTGATCTAATCAGATCACTTGTATGAAAACGAGCGGCGGCTCCACATTATACATTTAGCTCTGCTTGTCAGGAGCAGGGCTAAATGTACAAAAAAACTACTCGCCCGGCGCCCGAAACTGCATGTCCCAGGCGTCGGGCGAGATAGGGATTCCCTCAGCTCTCACACATTCGCTCCATAAGACACACTGACATTTTTGCCCGCCTTTTGGGGGGAAAAAGTGCGTCTTATGGAGCAAAAAATATGGCACTTCATGTCCTAAGCTCCTGAAGGTGGGTTATGCAGCCGGCACTGGTTATCAACCATCCAGATCCTTGTTGCTCATGTTTAGGGGACATAAACACATGCCACCATCATTCCTTCTCAGTGCTAGACCCTGTCTTGTATTGTCAAATCATTTTTTCCTGACTGTGCAGAGCTAAGCAGTGGGTCCAAATACTCATAACAGTATTTCTGCATCTCCCAAATTTACAAGCTAAAAACCAAACCAGATAAAGAAAGAACATTTGGGGAAGGTCCCACAGACTGGTGCAAAGAAGCTATGTCTGTGAAATGCACCTAAAATGTTACACATAGATATTAGTTGATAACTGATTTTGTGAAGGACTAAGCAGCAACTGTGATATGTTTGTGGCCGAACTCCTCTGACTGATAGGCCAGGTAATTATCTACGTTGGGTTACTGCGGCTGAGAGACTTATTGTTCAGCCAGATAAGGGTGCTATTGTACAATGCTCTAATCTGTTCAAACGAGACCTGTCTGTTGACAGATTGTCTACGTACATCCAAATTTATATAATTTGTGTGTCTGGGCTTGAAATGAAGCTGCACTCCATTTTAAAGGGATACTATAGTCTTTTATGTGTTTTTTTAGATAAATGTGTAAATGAGATAGGATTGATGGAAATATTCACCTATATTGGTTAATGTTTTTAAAACCTTGTGTATATGTATAATTGTAAATGCACATGGAAGCATGATCACATTTCTTTATCAACAAAGCCATGTGATCACCATGAGGAAAGGTAGCACTGGATCTGATGTTAGTCCAGATGTGTACAGTTTCTAGTAGACATGTGCGATTCGGTTCGTTCTGAAATTCGTTTCGGACGAATTTTTTCGGAGATTCGGATGCATCCGAATTCCGAATTACAGCTAAGACAATTGCAAACAAATCCAAATTCCCGATTTCCTGAAATTCGTTAGCGGTAGTCCGGCCGAAATTCTTTTATGGACTAATTTCGTTGCAGCAAAATGACATTTTTCATTTTTTTCCTAATGTCATTTTGCTGCAACGAAATTCGCTATTGGACAGCAAAATGACATTAGGAAAAAAAAAAGAATTTTTTTTTTACAGTCTGCAGAAGATGAGAAAAAAAAAAGCGTGAGGTTCCCCCCCAAATCATACCAGACCCTTTAGGTCTGGTAGGAATGTTAGGAGGGACCCCCCCCAGTTAAAACACAAAAAAAGTGCGTGGCGTTCCCCCCAAAATCCATACCAGACCCTTAAGGTCTAGTAGGAATTTTAAAGGGGAACCCCAGCCCCAAAAACCAGACCCTTGACCCGAGCTCTGGCCCGGCAGGGCAGGAAAGGGGGGGGGGGCGATCGAGCGCCCCCCCTCCCTGCGCCTTACCAGGCCATACCCCTGCCAATTCACTAAAGGGTTAAATCAAATAGTTAGCAAAAAGTTCAGACTTTTGACAAAATCCTTTAATTGGAAAAAAAACAAAAAGTCAATTTTTGACTATTCCTTTAATAAAAATGTTTTTTTTTTTTAAATGGCTCTTGCAGAGAATACAGTTATAAACACCAAGCACACACCAAACACATTTGGCATAATATATTTAGAGAATGGCCTTTCTGCTGAGTACTGTGACACCTCTTGTGGCTGCTGATAGGTTGAAGGTTTTTGTAGGTGGCAAAAATGCTGTGTAATAAAACTAGTCAGGAAGTATTACATGTTGGGAAATTCTGAATTACATAAGCAAAGCTGGAAATCTCTACTAAACTATAGACACAGTCTTTGTACCCACAAAATATACACATATAAACCTATAGAATCATTAAGAAGAAAATAAAACATAATATGGACAGAATTAAACTTTGAATGATACTACCTTAAAGAAGAGGTTAATTTAAACAGTCAGAAACTACAAAGCAAGCAGCAATGCTGAGGCAACAATAACTTTGGTCAAGCTTTGTGCAGCGTTCAGCACTATTGTAATGCACAACACAATATATAGAGTGGAGCGGCCACCTTAATTTAATGTAAAACACAATACATAGATCAGTGGTCATATTTAATAGTGTCCCTGGTTAGGAGAGGAAAATGCCTTGGGTCTGTGGTCAGCAGGAGGAAAACAAATGCCTGGCCTCATTGGTTAGTGGGAGAAAAAAATGCCTTCCATCTGTGGTCAGTGGGAGGAAAAATCTCCCTCGCATTGGTAATCAGTGCTCCTGTTAGTGGTCCGAGGGAAGAAAAATTGTCTCATTATCAGTGGGAAAAATTATTTGTGTTCATTGGGGAAAAAGTGGGGGTCTGGTACTCAGTGGGAATAAAGGGGAAAACATTGGTGCTCAGTGGAGAGCAGGGGGGAAGCAGTGGTGCTAAGTGGTGGTAGGAGGGCATTTGTCTTCAGTGGGGGATCATGGGGAAGCACTTGTGCTCAGTGCGGGTAGAGCATTGTTGCTCAGTGGGGGAACAAAGGGGACACTGGTGCTCAGTGGGTGAGAGATGGGGCACTGGTGCTCATTTGGAGGGGCAGGAGGCATCAGTCCTCAGTGGGGGTAGAGATGGGTCATTGATGCTCATTGGGGGAATACTCATACAAACCTTTTTCAGTGTGGGACCTGCTGTAACACTTCACCAGATTGTTGTTGTTAAACACAGAAACCTGCAGAGGAAGGCTTCCACTACCTTCCTACATCCTCTGTCACACTCAGAATAGCAGCTTCTATATTTCCAAGTGACACTGGGGATTTGGTGTGGTTCTGCAGCAGGGCTCGCACTAATAGAGGTCTGGATGGGCCTGGGTGAATAACCGAGCTGAAATGAACTGAGCCAACCGCCGTTCGGCTTTTGACTTCGACCCCGCTATTCACTTTGGCTTCACCCAGTTGTTGTCATCCAATGACAGCCCAGCATCCTCATGCCACTGAATGACAACAACTGGGCGGGGCCAGCTGTGATGTCATGGCTGTCACCACTCAGTTGTCATTTAATGACAGCCCAGTGTCCTCAAACAACCTGAGGATGCTGGGCTGTCATTGAATAATAACATATAGCGGAAACCTGGCTGGACAGCACGCATGACTGGGCTACTAATATAGAGGGGTATAACCTGTTTAGAGGCGGAGGCAGTCGTGACATTATGGCTGTCTCCGCCCTGTTGTTCACATTTGCGGGGAAAACGGTCTGCTTCAGCGAACCTTTCTCCCCGCTTTGGCTGTGACTACGGCTCAGCCGAGCCGAAGCATATGCGTTCGGCTCGGCTGCTGTACGGGCTATTGTGAATAAGCCTGTACAGCAGCCCTTCGGTTCAGCTGAACTAGAGGTCTCCGGTGGCCGAAGTAAGCCAAAGGATTAGCCGATGCTTCGGCTTAATCCTTTGGCTCCTTTGTGAAAAACTCTCTAAGTCTTTTATTTTATATAAGTTGTTTGTTTATAATATTTAGTACTTTAGCAAATAATGTCATTCAGTTAGAAATTACATCTACATTAAAATTTTCGGATTGGTTGATATGGGTTGATATGGGTTTACTGCACTATGCACATCTCACTTTGCTTCCTTAAGTAAGTCAGACTGTATTTGTAAAGTCCTTTTTTGCTAGAATAGCAGGGTGAAGTGTTTACACCTAGGAATTGTAAAAAGTTGTCATCTTCCGGCAATAAAATCTTCATTAACTCTTGAAAATTCTATTTCCAGTTGACAGTTCACTCACTTTCCTGCCTGTGCAGAGCAGATGGAACCCCAAGAGGTAAAGTTATCATCCAGCTTGAAATCTTTTTGAACTCTCGATATATTAATGTGCCAGCAGAGAGAAGCAGAGGATGCAGTGATAGAACGTCTGTGTACACAAGCCATAATAAAGTGTTCTGTGCCATCATAAAGAAAGAAATAAAAATCAAAAATGTTATTTTTCTGACCTTCTCAGTGACCTGAAGTGGTGATTCCAATCCCTCGGGTTTACCATTCTACTATTGTAATAAATGAAACAAACATAATGGTATATAAATCATGGAGGGAGATAACAGTGATGGGTATGTGTATTTCCCAAGACAAGTCATTGAAAGCTCAACTCGGGGACTGAATTCAACTGCCAAAGATTGAATGTAATCATTTTCATAATGGATACTTGAAGGGAAAATATTCCCTGCTCATTCCTTATTCTTTCAATTTCCTATTTTAAATATTCTCTGCAGCACATACTGGTGCAGGATTGCTTATTTCATGCAAAAAGAGTATGCTCTATTGGTTTAGTTAAGGCTCAATTCCAGCGTATATTTTGCACAGCCATAGCTTAAAAGAAAAAGCAGCTCTGATTCCACTACTCACCTTCTCTCCATTGCTGTCTCCCTCAGCAATTCTTTTGCACTATTAGATGTCCTCAGTCTTCCAGGTTGGGTGACATCTCCCGTGCACAGTATAATGCAGTGCTTCTCAACCTTTTTTCAGTCATGGCAACTTTTAAATGTATGCAAAACTTCAAAGCACCACAGTCTAAAGTGTAAAAAACCTAAATGTAAAGAAACAACGTGGGCCATGCCAGAACACAAAAAAGGGGTTCCCCCCCTTTCTCATCAGAGTCCCTGTCCCCTCTCTATATCAAGAGTTCTACATCAGGAGCTGCAGCTATGTCAGCATGGAGGAGTGTAGAAGGCAGAGCAGACCTGGGCAGAGATGAACTTCTGTCTTTTTTGGAATAGATCCCACCCTCCCTGGATTAGTGCACTCCATTTCCATGGTGCTGTTGGCCTGCCTGCACCAGGGAAAGGCATGATTCTGTGTGAAAATATTGAGGCACACCTGGAAAAGCCAGAAGGCACCCCAGGGTGTAATGGCACCCTGGTTGAGATAGGCTGGTATAATGATGCAGAAGACAACCCTAATGTCATCATGTCAACAACACTTCATGTGTCGCTAAGGATTTCTTAGCCAAGAAGACGCCATGAAGAATAAGATGAACTTGGCTGACTATTCTAAAGACACCTGAAAAATCTATCTTAAAAAGTTTTACAAAAAGAAAATTACTAGCTATGGGGTTATGTGTGTGGGGGTGTTTATCAAATAAACACGCGACTGCCCCCGTGATGAGACCAGGATAGGAGTCCAGGAACTGCAGCTGCATGTATTCCTTTGCATAGGGTCCCCCGTGATGAGACCAGGATAGGACTCCAGAAACTGCAGCTGCATGTATTCCTTTGCATAGGGTCTGCACTGTGATTTCTCTTCCCTTTTTCTTTATATCATGTCAAACTGGTGTTTTTTGGACCACATACAGCCTTGCACCTTTTTTGCTTTATGATTTAAATTGAGTGAGCTCCCAGCTTTTCTTCAGTAAATAAATCTACATTTTCTTACATAATTTTGCAAGTGAATATGTTAATGTGTATCTAAACAAGAAAGCAAAAATGTTATATGTTGCAGCTGACCAATATTATAGATGCGGTGGCTGCGTTCGTTTTCTTTCATTAGGCTGTTTTCCTTTATTTTCACCTGGTGATTCATCCAGTACGTCTGTTAATTTACAACTGCCTTTAACAGACCAAGCTGACCAGCAAAAGTGGCAGATAGAACCATTTAGCATTTTGACAGATGAAATTCACTTTTGGAGAGCCTCAATGGAGACTGTCTTGCTGATTTTGAAACTTATATGAGATGGCAGATGTCTTTTCTAGTACTAGACAAAGTTAAACTGTAGTTATACTCTATATACATTTATCTATCCCAGTCAATATATATATATATATACACACAACAATACAAAGATCCCCAGCAGGTCTCTTAGATAAAGCATACGAGTAACAATAATCTATAGCCACCAATTACAATTGATTTGCTTTCAGCAGAGTGACATTTCTTTGGTTATTTGGGTCACTGAACTTTGCATGCCATCATTTCCTTGAAGGGAAAATAACAGGGTAGATTAGTGATTTGCGAAAATCAGGCAAAATCGGAAATTACTATTTTGTTTCCACTTGAATGTATATCAGTCCAGTCTACAGAGATTTGTACAGTTCATGAATGATGATTCTTACTTTGATTACTCTCTGCAGATCAGACTGATGTGCACATAAATAATTACTGGAGTCAAAAAGTGATGAATCAATAGTTCTGATTTGCTCTTCCCTCGTGTAAGTTCTGTATCTGTGCACTGCGTTCTCAACCTCTAACAAGACAGTGTGGCCTTGATATATGGAGGTGGATCTTAGTGTCTTGGCTGGGCTTGCTATTCACTGATTTTCTCTTAAAGCGTGTCTAAACCCAAAAGCAAAAATGTAATGCAAACTGACATTTTACTGAAGGGTTGATGTAAATGCTGGCTGTTGTGTCCCACAGAGACTCCAATGGGGACAATGGTAGGGTGTGTTCTCACTTCCTCCACAAACCAAAGCATTAAAGTGAATCCATCAGTGTAGAATGATACTATCATCTGTCTTTGTTCACAGCAGTTAGACAGAACTGTGAATTCTGGTAGTTCTTGGAATTCTGGTGGTTATATTGTATCACTGGTGTCCCTGAAAAAGGAAAAACAAATGACCACGTTATTTAAACTACCATGTAGAACTGAAATACCTTTGCCAGATAACATTTCCTCTGATTTCCCCAGAATGAGAGGTTAGGGAGAACTTCCATAGAGACACCTGTTCTGATGACTACTGTCTAAGAGGGAAATTCCCCATAATTCCTCAGGAAGTAGAGGGAAATCTTGTCAATGAGACACCAAAATCTCTGGTGCTATACCTAATTCAATATTTATTTATTTTTTCTTTTTCACACTTTTTCTCTTATATGTAATAAAAATATATATTTTTTATACTTGTGTATTCGTTTCTCTTTTTTTGCTGACACAATGATTCCTATAGTTGTTGCCACATCTTTCTTTTAAAACTCATCCTCTCCAGATCTTTCAGAATTTTTTCTTTTTCATCATTCCTCTCTTGTTTGACAAGTACTACATGGGTCTCACCACTAAACCGTTATCTAGTGTATTCCCAACATGTTTACCCAGCATGTTTAGCCACAAAAATGTGTGGCTTCATCAGGGAATTTGTGCATAAACTGCTTAGTGCCAATGCTTGAATTAAAGTGCCCACTTTAGAAACTAAAAACACAAATATCAAAAAAGAAAAATATTTTTTATTATTAGGTATAAGATAAAAAGTGGAATAAAATAAAATCCTTGAAGTGGGTAACCGTTCAGATTATAACAATGGGACGAAGGCAGCAAAAAATAAACTGACATGGGTTTTACATTTTTTTTAACCTTTTTTAAAACTAGATAATGGAATTTTGCCTATACATAACACTTTAAATTTGGGCTCACACACAGCCATGAAAGACAGAGTAGAAAAGGGAGAAGGCATATACAGTACTTAAAGTACATGTAAAATGTGCATTCTCACATATATAAGATACGCAATAAAGGTAGATGTGTCTCTGTGAACAAAGACATCATATACAAGGCAGTGGACTGTGGAATTTGGGATTTGTTTTTGATTTGAAAGGTATCCCCATCATTTATAATCAAATGATAATGAAGAGGGAGCAGTGTTTGCCAGAGGCAGAAGAAGGGTCTGTTGATGGGCATTCTTAATGACCTTGCACAGCCATTCTCTGCTACCACCGGGTGACTTGTGATATATGGGAAGCATTTTATTCTTACAGAGCCAGAGCCTAACAAGCGTTGAACACCTTTTTATCTAGGTCTGAAATGTGCTTGCATTTTAATGGTTGCCTCATGAGGAAATGCCTTGCTGTGCAGTTATGAAGCATTTAGAGCACATACATGTCGTACCATTTCAGTGTGCAGAAGGAGAAAAAAGCCACCCCACCATCACTTTTTATAATTCTATGTCTTATTATCATTAAGTGCAATGTATATGAATTAATTTAAAAAAAGAGGATAACTTGTTAATTGAAAATAAGAGAAAAAAATAAAACGGGTCAAAATTCACTCTCAAATGAGTAATACTTATCTCACTCCTGTTGGCTTTTTGATGCTTTAATATGAAGGAAAAATGTACATTATTTTTTATGATTTTAACTGGAAGGGAAGCCTTTTTTTGGCAATCTGGACAAAAAAATAACCATTACAGTAAATTGCTCTATCAGCAGATACTTCCCCTCAGCTGTAGGGAGCTGATTTGTCACAAGTCACAAACTCAAGTATGCGCATACTGCTGCAGCAGTTTAAAAACAGTGGCAAATGCACATTATAAAAGTTTATTACAAATTTTAATTGCTGTAGTTGTCTTTCAAATGGAACCTGTCTAGGCTGGACAGGTCTCCTGTAAATGCTGAATTATTTTGAAGGTGTAGGAATGTGTTCCCCAAGGCCTGCGTAAGTCTGCACTTTTTTTTTGGTTTTGCTGTAGTGCATTGATTTCTCCAGTAAGGTGTGCTATGCTATCGGTATATTCGATATTGATATTCAGAGGGCTGAGTCACAAATGCAGAGTGGACTGGCTTTGCATGTTTGTTGACTAGCCAGTCACCGATTAACTTTTTGGGCTGGTCCTAGCCTAAATCCTAAGCAGACTTCTGTTGCCTGAGTTAGGTGTCCTAAGTTGGAGCCCAAGGCCCCTCTAAGGAATTCGACCCTTTGGGGCTATCATGTGCTACCTTATTAAAACTTTACCCTAGCTGAATTTGCTGCTAAAAGGATATCAATGGGGGCACTGGAACCATACCCTAACCTTTACTGGCCTGGTACCTCACGCACGTAGATCCAGTAGATGAAGAGTACAATGTAGTAACACTTAAGCTTCCACTGGTCTTTTGCTGCAGTCACTATCTGGTACAGAGAAAACATAGGCACCTCTGTTATATTGGATGCTACTTCTGTCTGTATATGAAGAAGTAAAAGCTCCATCCAGAACTGTCAGCTATGAGAAGATGTGCTACTCTTTGGGTATTCCACCAAACCCTGTTCTACCTTGTTGAGCAATAAACCTTTAATAGACATCCATAGGCTGGATGGCCATTACTGCAAGAGTTGGGATTCCCACATGCACCCTGTCCAACTGAGTGGAGGTACTGCTAGAGAAAATGTACTATGGTCCCATGCTCTCAGCTTGTGGAGGCTCAGCTTGCAGTTTAGCATGCAGGTGCTTGTTATTTTAGTAGACACATCTAGGAGTTATTAACAACAGGGCTACAAAGGTATACGCTCTAAGGTGTTCGCCCTCATTTTGGCTTCACAACTTCATGACCCTATGGCCTGAAACAATATGTGGTTTAGGAATTTCAACTTCACTTGTTGCATGCTTGTTCTAGGTTAATTATCTATATCAAAAAACAAGAAAAAAAGAGAGTTTGGACTTTTAAGGTACTCCAAGAATCGCACAAAGTATGCTTTTTAAAATAAAATATATATTTTTTTTGTTATTTTAAACATGTCTAAAACTGCATGGTTTCAAAAGGAGAAGAAAGATTGTCTTAAAATAGACCAAAGGATGTAGCCGCATCCTCCCATAATTTTTACATTACAGTACTTTTTACAATTTGCTGGATATCAGCTTCCTCATTTTATTGTAGTCCGGTGGAAGGAAAACAAATTTCTACGGAAATGTTCTCATTGTATGACAACTAACTAGGTTAATTATCTGTTTTAGCCAATGTAAAATGTGTAAAGTTGGCTAGATAGTAGACCAGAAGTCAGTGTTCTTTTTGACCATGGTTCCACTTATACAGTAGAAAGCAAAATTTAAACACTCCCCATTCAGCCCCCTGGATACTTTAAGAGCCTACAGAATCTTGATGAAACACAAATGTATAATGCATTTAATTTGCAAAGTTAATTATTCTACATCTCTTTAGCAAATTACTATTGGCCAGAATTATATAAATGTGTATACATGCACACACCTTTTTCTTTCTTTCTATCTATCTATCTATTTATCTATCTATTTACCAAATGTAATCCACCAAAGAACTGATTGGTGTTTTAAAGAGACACCCCTGTCAGATGGCAAAGCTAGGTCTTTCTGTAGAATGTACTTCAGCTAGAATCTTTCTCTGTGATGGATATCTCCCCTTACATTTGCCCAGGGACAATGTTGTTACAGGAGTGTTTACTAGTCCTTAGGCCGGTAGAATGACTTGTGTATGTGTACAATATATTTAGCTATTCGCCTGGAGTTCAGCTTCAATAGGCTTTAATTAGAAGAGGTGAGCTCTGACACAGCTAGTGAAAGTGATCACATTACAATCCACTACAGAATATGAAAGAAGATTATAAACTGACCACACATCAGTACAATTTTGCTTAAAGAAATATGTTTTTAGGAACATTTATGCTTTCAAATAGTTATTAGGGTCAAATCAACAATTGTTTCTGAGCATCTGTTGTCCTACAGTTTTATTAATGAAATATACACTCGTACAATATACATGGGCCCTGCTGAGTGCTGAGATGGTGCTATATTCAGGCTGTTGTTTAAGTGGAACCAGCTGACAGATGCATATAATGAGTGAAGTGAAGAGCGTCTGACAGGTCTATATGGAGAATTATTGTAATGCAGAATGTTTTGCTGTTATCAGCGATCTAGAAGTCTGCCCTTAAACGCGTGGAATAAAAACATGTGTTTTGCAGTGATACTCTTTAGCATATGACTGCTTCTATGGAATGGTCAGTAAAGTCCAATAAATGTAATTATAATAGAGGTTTAACTTATTTATTTGATAACATTTTGAAAAACAATGCTCAAGGCAAATATACAAGGGCAAAGTTATAATGTAATGTAGTCATTTATGGTCAGCATGGGCATTTGTACACAAACAAGCATCTTCAACAAAACAGTACAAGGGACAGGCAGCAAACAGTAGAGAAGAATATCCTAGCATCCAATCTGAATCGATCTGTAGTGAATTATAATGGTTCCTAGTGGTTACTGTATCTTGCACCATGCTCTTTGCACTGTTTTTTTTTAGCGTTCCATTAAAGTGACACTAAATTCAGGAATTAAATCTTAAAATTGCATTTACTGGAAGTGCCTTAACTATTAAGAAAAACTAGCTTATTTGTGTATCACGCGGCTGTAGATCCTCAAATCATGTGTGAATTGGTGCTGACACTGTCCTTCCTTCTGGGGGGTGGCTACTTTTGTTTTCCATGGTCCCTGTGTGTGTTGTAAAGTAGTCACCACTCCAAGCTCGTTGGATTACAATCTCAATATAAGTTAGTAAACTAAACCTGGGGAGCTTTAAGTCTCTTGCTCTATCTTATAGATGAGGACTGGTGCTCAACCTTGTTGGCCAGGACCCCCAAGCCAAGCCAATGTCTAGCAGATCACATATGTCATGTTGTACAAAAAGAGAATCCCAGTCTGGCATTTTTGCTTAGAGTTGCATTGAACAGACACCACTGCTTTGTCTTAAGACTGCCATTGTCCTGTGATATCTAATATCTTGTGATACGTATGAGTCACGTTTCTTATGCCACAGCTACATGGATACCTGAGTCAGCCATCAGGCCAGGCCTGGAACCCTGGAGTCATCTAAACCCTCCCCTTCTGCAGTATCTGCACAATTCATGTGAATGCATGCAGGAACTTTACCACTGATGTAGATCCTCCTTACATATACAGGCGTATGGTAGGAGGCAGAGTAGAGACCATAAACAGAAATTATTAGACGTGCGATTTGTTTCGTTCCGAATCAAAATTCAAACACATTTTCTGAAATTCGGACATTTGGACACATCCGAATTTCCAAATCCAATGCATTCAAAATGTGTCTGGATTCCAATTTTCATTTCTGAATTTAGGATCCCGTCCGAATTTCATTAAAAAACTAAACTGAATCGGACATGTGACTTTTCTGGCCAATCAGATGTGTTTTTCAGTTTAATGCATCCAAATGGGTCTAAACACGAATTTTCATTATGGTAACATGGGAGCCATATACAGTATATACATATATACTAAAGCTGAGGCTCCTAGACCTGAATGGCATTCCGGATCCGAATTTCCGAATAGCATTTCCGGAGCTCCCAAATGCCATTCGGGTCTGGGAGCCTTAACTTTAGTAATATATGTATATGGCTCCCAGACCCGAATGGCATTTGGGATCAGAATATCCGAATTGCATTCGGGAGCTCCCAAATGCCATTCGGGTCTGGGAGCCATATACATATATTACTAAAGCTGAGCCTCCCAGACCCGAATGCCATTTGGGAGCTCTCGAATGCAATTCCCAAATTCGGATCCAGATTACCATTCGGGTCGGAGAGCCTCAGCTTTAGTATTAATATCTCTATATGGTTTTCTGTGGTATTCACAACGAATAATCGTAAACTCATCCGAAACTAACGACAATTGGATTTCGTCCGAATCCAAAACCAGAACCAAATTGAATTTCGGATCAGAATCCCGAAATAAAATATCTGAACCGAACCAAATTTTTCTGCAGCTTACATGTCTAGAAATGATTTCATGATCAGAGAATGGTGTCAAACTTTTCAAGATAAAGCCATTTAGAATGCTAACAGAACAAAACACTGGCTCTACATACATTTACTAGGTTTTACAGAAAGCCGTTGCTGACTGCTTTAAAATACTCTGTGATTTTTTTTTGACTGGAATTTCTCTTTAACAATAAACAGCAGTGGCTGCTTTCTACTCTATTAATCACATTTCCTTTTTAGCAGAAAGAATTTTAAGCACATGTCTGTGTTTTAATCCTTGGATTTGTTCCCTTACACTACACTCCATTCCTCAAGGGCCTACTTTTTGTTAGTTAGGGAAGCTTCATCCATCCCCCATGAGTGCACAAAGTACTTGTGGTAGCTGGCTAATGAGCATTTATTCCCTTTACTGCATTTGACAGTATCATGAGTCCTTATACATGCGAATCAAGGAGCACTGCAAAAGGTCATAGAAGAAAATGTATAGGCCTCAAGCTGCTGTGCCTCAGCATGACCCATTAGAACAACACAAGATACTGCTGCTCTGAAAATAGAATCAGGATTGCAGCACACTCTTACTGCTCTATTTAAAAAAAAATCTTTTTAGACTCTAGATTTTACTTATCAGAGTATCTAAAAGACTTCTTGTTCTTATTGCCAGTAGCAAAAAAACAGCCTTTCATTGCCAGTCTTTCCTTCACAGTCTTTTATAGTGCACAAAGCTAGTTGATTTCTACCAGCTGCAAGACAACTTAGTAAATAAGGCTCAACGTGACCAGTAGTTTCTACTGTAGTGTTTTCTGTACTTTTTGCGGCAGTCAGGACACGCTTGCTACATCCAAACTGCATATTCAACATTTAAAGCAAAACTGCATCTAGGAATTTAGACTTTCAACCTACTTGTTGATTTGTCCACACACAGAGAGCATTATTTGTCTGTATAGTCACTGGGATTCTCATTACTCCTCATACAGAAGGTGGCACCATTATTGTTACAAATCCCTGCTTCTTTGGTTATTTAACCAAGAAGACAAGTTGAGCTAGACCCCAGAAAGGACTTAGTGCCAGATAGAAGGTGAGCATTGCATTGAGAGTTGCTTTTAATTATTGTTAACATGATTGGCAATGGGATTTTTTTAAACTAATTTTTATTTCTGAATAAAAATTGCATTGTTTCATCCTCTCTTATTTGTGGTTATTATCTGTAAAATAATCCACTTTATTTTTTTATGAATAATTAAAGTTGCCTCCTTTTTACATTGGGGCCTAATTAAGCAGCTTTCATACTGTGCAGTGACTGTACAATATGGGTGGCGATTGTCTTTGGAATAATACACTATTTTTATATTTCTGGATAAAAACTGCCTCATCTCTCCCTCTTATATTGTGGCCTAATCAAGTTGCTTACATACTGTCCAGTAACTGTAGAATATTTATGGCTATTGTCTCTGAAATAATACACTCTGATTTTTATTACTGGGAAAAAACAGCTTAATTTTTAAAAAGATTGGTGTTTTTCTATGTCACCTTCAAAGTTGCATTAACAGCTGGCTCTTCTCCCCACTGTAAAGTATTTAAAATAAATATATTTTGCATTAGTATACTGTATGTCCCTATGAACCAAGCCCAAACACATTCGCTCACCTCAGTATATTAGGCTGAAGGCTCCATTGACAAAAACTAAAATATATGGGCTGCAGTGTCTATCATCCATCTATACAATAGTTCAACTGTCAGATATAGTTACACTATTAAAAATATTAATACATAAAAAATAAATTCTATATATATCTATTTACAAATATATATTATA
>NW_017306728.1:956061-958565 GCF_000935625.1 Nanorana parkeri
GCATTCCCTTCCTCTAGTCACAGAAGGTGAATTTGTCTGATGTGTGCCTTTCATGATATCAGATAAAATAATACAACATGTTAATATTTATATTGTAGTTATTTGTATGATGAATTTCAACTTTACTCATGACATTGCTTCAATTTAAATTATGCAGAGCTAATTAAAAAACTATTTCAATTAATTGTTTTTCCAATGTGGTACGAGATGTGTCACATTCCTCATAACAGCTCAGTGTTTCTGACTTTGATCATGGTGCTTCTTGTGCTAGTTCCACGGAAGTGTTAACATAACAATCAATGATTGTTGCAGCTGTTGGAATATTGTTAGGAATGATTGTTTCAAGCTGACTATTTTACGGCTTGTGTCGCGGCTTTTGCTGCTAGCGATAGCAATTATTCTTCGAGTTTACTGTGGTCAGTGTAATCAATACCCAGCTGTGCCCCTCTATTAACCAAGTTCAGAGCTGCACAGTGTGATGAGTTAAAGACCCCAAGTGTTAAATATTACTTTGCTCTATGGAACTCGATCCTAAGTGTGAGAGTTAGATGTAGTGTCGTTACACATATTAAAGTGGTACTCTAGGCAGCTATAAAAATCCACAGTCTAGTTATGTTAAAAGGGAACTTTCCGGAAATAAACTTTAGTAGCTGACCTATTTTAAAGCCACTGTGTCCATTATTGATGTAGGAGTTTGCTGGAGGAACCAGAGGGCACAAGGAGGGACTAGGAATCCACTCTGAAGATCCTTTTGAGAATTGTATTCTTTCTTTTCTAGAGAAAGGATAGAACATTGTCTCCCTGCAACAGGAATTGCTTGAAGTGGTAGAATCACCATGTATTATTTTAAGGAGAACGACAGATCTAAAAATATTGAGAATTACTTTTAAAATTAATTTTATGTTAAAGATTTTAGGGTCAGGGTTTATATATACTTTATATTATTGCTAGCTTCTGACTGAAGTTAATTGTGAGGGTTCTTTAAAGTGCTTATGAGATATGACATATAAACATATATATCTATATAAATATATATTGTTTGGTGATTCTTTCAGAGACACAGGTGTAGTATTCCTGGGCAGCAGGATGCGTTTGCCATGTAGAGAGAAAGTGAAGAGATGACAGCTGGTAAACAGAATGAATTAAATTGTAAATAAGGCTTCTCTAGGAACAGTATAATTAAAAGAGTTTATATGGTTATGCTAAAGCCAACTGCCATGATATACAGTAGTCTTCCTGAGATCAATTGTCACTGATATGCTAGAAACTGTATGCACAGATGGTGCTCTGGAAATGTCAGGGCTATTGTTGACTCAGTAAGATCATATTTATTTTTAAGTTATTCACAGAGATAGAATTAGGCCCCTGTTTGACAACTTTAAAGAGACTTAAGTTGCCATCCAATCACTGTCATGAAAAAACTTATGGTTGTGTTCTTTGAACCAATCATGTATTCCTCATCTGAGTTAATGGGGGAAATTAGAATAAAAAAAGAGAGGCAAAAGCCATCAGGTTGGGACTTCATGGTGGAACTTTGACCAAAGGGGCATTTACTGGAACAAAGGATGACTGAAGACCACACGTAGACAGAGACTGCAACCAGAAGCCATTTTCCTGATAACGCTTAAACGTCACGAAGTCCTGTTCTATACAGAATTTGAAGACCAACACTAAAACTAAACAAAGTGACTTTAGTGTATCCTATTGCATAAACCCATTGCATGTACTAGAAAGGATAGACTAGTGAGTGCATGTGTGTGTATGCATGCATAATAGTAGCAGCCTATATGTTTTTATGTTGTTTTACAAGTAACAAAGTAGTTTGTGTACGCAGCATTTTTTTATAGTAAAACAATGTTAACAGAAAATACTGCTGGGTCAGTTTCCTTGGTTTCACTAGAAGAAGAATTAGACAAATAGCTGTATATCTTGCCTAGAAAAACAGGAGATAATGGAGACACTTTAGTTGGAGATAAATAATGATTCATGGAAAAAAATACATACAAGAGTTACATAATAATGAAATAACTGTAGCATGCACATGAAAAACAATTGCTTACCAATGCAATATTTATGTACTCGCATTGAACATTTTGACAAGCTCAAACAACCCCTACTGCTCATTGACTTGAGACCTTTACCTGTGTGGTCTTGCCCCACATGCAGGAAAAACAGGCATTCATCTGATGTGACAGGATCACAAAGCTCACACACACAGCATGTTGTTAAAACTTTCAGCAACTTGTGTTGTTTTAATTATCAGACACAGCATTAAAATTCCCCATCAGCCCATGGCTGCATACAGATATCTTATCATGAGCAGCGGGTGATAAGAAATCTGTCATCCTCATCGTAATCTAACAACTGACTTTTCTCCCTGGCTGGGAAGTCATTTGACAGTGGCATATGTGCAATAAAGGGATCATTTCTTTTTCTGTGGGGAAAGGGGGCAGATTTTGAGTTGCTTTTGAGTTGCTCTCAAATTTTAACTACCAACCATAGCC
>NW_017306728.1:958586-973518 GCF_000935625.1 Nanorana parkeri
ACCGATATAACAAAATGTTTGCCCAATGTAGTATTCAAAGTAATAATAAAATGGAACTGGGTTCCTGCGCCTAAAAATACCAACTCAAACAAAAACATCAACGATGGCAATTGCTTCTAGATGTGGATGCTTAGGCAATATTTTCCACATGTGGTGTCCATACCGCAAACATACTTCACTGTGGTCTAACCTGGATGCCTGCACAAATTGTTCAAAATGTTTTGTGCAGGAATTATATATGTTACACAATTTAGCAAAAGTGGAATTTTCCTTTTTAATATCAAATTTCATCAGCAAAAGGAATCTGCTGATGGCATTTTCAGCTGACCGAATTTCTAAAAAGACAATAAAAAAAAAGCCAATCCCTGCAAAAAAAAGAAATTAAAACTAACTTGTCTCCATCAGCAGCCTAGGTTGCCTAACTTGCTAATAGATCTTGCGTGTTAGATGTGTTAGATGCCGGTTTCCCGCATAATGAAGTTTCTTCTGCCGGCTGGTAGATCACTACTACAGTGCCAAGGCAGGTGGAACAAACCTTAAGAGTTCACTGGTTTGATGCCACCATCCAACATTCCCAGAAATGTCAAATGCAGAAAATTTTTAAGCAAGCTTGGATCTTCCATGCAATGGAGTTCGATAGCACGGCCTATGAGTTTGGTAAGTGTTTATTGCTTTCTTTGCAGGGTTGCCTTTATTTCATTTTTTTTAAATATTGACAGGGTCACATTTAACTGGAGATCTGTGTTCCTAGAAAATTTTAGACCTGCAGGAAATGAACCCTGGTGTGTTACTAAATAATGGGGCACCAAAACCAGTTTTTATTGAAAAGATATCACTTCAACAATATTGATGCCTATGCACAGCTAAAAAGGTATTTACCATTCAAAATTCAGTGCGATAGAAAATATTATAATCACAACTCTAAAAGACACAGTAAGCCAGTACCAAAATATAATCGAGACATGTGCGCTGCTTTTATTCTGACACACTGATCATTTTGGTCATTTCCAGTTATGTATTTACAACAGCAATCTCTTATCTTTCTTTTGATTTTCTTCATCCACAGGAGCCAATGCCATGCATCCTGAGCCAGCATGCCAGTCTTGCAGATTGCATTATTTCACATAGACACTGAACAATTTTCAGCAGCAGAAAATATATTCAGAGAACTGGTGGTTTAAAAACATAGTGTGGAACAAAAAAAAAAGTAATCATGCGGAAAAGCAGTATGGCGCACAGCAAGCGCGGTAGTTAAAATAAATAGCGAGCAAATGAATACCCTTTATACATAGAGTAATGGTGACCATTTCTAAATTTAGATAACGCGGACAGAAAATGACAGCCGAATGTAGGTTACTGCCCTCGCTTTATGATTTCCACATTCTGCATGATGTCTGCTTAATAAATAGTTAATTACTGCAAGGTCCCAGAGTCCATTAGTTATGTCATCACTCAGCAGAGCGTTGTAATTAAAATAATAAATAACTCTTCAGATACATATGTAGGGAAATGGGAGAAATGAAACAAAGTATCAGAAAATTAATTAAGGTGAATATATAATAAATTTTACATATTTTTTTTACGGTTTCCAAGTGTGCAGAAAAAAAAAGATTAGCACACACTGAGAACATGTCATTGGTGCCGAGATGCATTTATAAATATCAGGGATAATGGCTCGTTATTTAGATCAGAAGATAGGTGAAAGTCAACCAGGGCAAAAGGTGACTTTCAGATTGTTCTTATAAATAGGACGTATGTACTTGTACAGTGACAACCAATGTTGTGTTTACCGCACAGTGGGTACTAGGGTTACATGGATAGATCAGGCGGTATTGGCTGAAGTAAGCATTTTTGCTAGTGCAGAGTAAAGATAAAAAACAATTAGATTAAATGTTAGAAGTGGGAAAGGAAATACAGTTTTCTCCAAATTTTAAAGCATAAGTACATCCAAACTTTGTTTTTATAGCTTTGGATAGGGTTGGGAAGGGCTGGAACCCTGGATAAGTTTTTACCACTGACTGGTGCACCGGAAGGCTGATGTCACACTTGATGTTGGAAGTTGGCAACAACAGGATCACTAGAATATGCAGGAACAACATTCACCTGTTTTGCATCTGTTGCTCACTTTCCAGAAGTAATCACTCCCTTGCTGCTGAAAAGATTGCAGAACGCAAGTCACCTAGAGGGAACTACACATGCAAGCAGAGGAGTGTTTCAACTCCCTGCTGTGTCCTACATACTGTAGTGATCCTGCCACTGGCAAGCTCTCATCAGCAGCAGCTGTTTGATGTGTTATAGCAAACGTAGAGAGATTTCCCCTCACTAGCTGGCACAGTGACAATAGTTTCACCAGGAAGAATGTGAAGGAAATATATAACAGGGGCACAAGCAGCAAAATCAAGTTGACAGGTTATTCTACTAAAAACAAATGGCTTGTGTTTCTGTTGGAAATTTCCCCTCACTTCCTGTCTGGTCAAACCATTTCCACCAGAACTGGAAGTTAAGAGAAATCTGTCTAACGGCGCTCTGGAAAGCAGTGAAAACCTGAGAGAGATTATAATCCTTCCTTGGATGGCTGGATATACTTTAAGCTTCTGACCCAATGTATTTTCTTGGAGTGAATTTAAAGTGACACTAAACTCAGGAGTTAAACCTCAAAAATACACTCAAGTACCTCGAGTACCTGATACACTCGAGTGTATCACTCGGCTGTAAATACTCAAATAATCTGTGAATTGATGCCGACACCGTCCTTCCTTCTGGGAGGGTGGATACTTTTGTTCCCCATGGTCCCTGTGTGTGTTTTAAAGAAGGCACCATTCCAAGCTCACTCCTGTGATGGACTACAACCACTCATTTAGTTTACTAATTTGTTTTGAGATTGTAGTCCATGACAGGACTGAGCTTGGAGCTGTGGCTACTTTACAACACACACAGGGACCATGGGGAACAAAAGTAGTCACCCTCGAGAAGGAAGGACAGTGTCAGCACCAATTCAGAGATGATTTGAGGATCCACAGCCGAGTGATACACAAATAAGATACATTTTTGTTAATTGTTACAGTACTTAAATGTATTTTTAGGAATTAACTTGTTGATAACTGACATTTGTAGCTCCCTGGAATCTAGTGTTGACGTCATCCCATCAGAATTTCCAGTCCATTTAGCTCTTGTGGCCATTACAAAGACAAATGATAACACAGGCTCCCCTGATACTCTAGATTTTCTATAATGAGGAATATGTTTCTGAAGCTAGCTGCTCAAAGGTAACACTATCATTATGGTCTTATGAGAGGGATTAGACATACAAACTACTGCCAGGAAATCTTGTCAGTGATGTCTCACTCTCTGTTGGGTGATTTGGCTCCCAAAGGCAATCATAAAAATTATATCAATTTTGAGCAGATTTGGCCTTTAAAAAAAAAAAAAGAAAAAAAAAAAAAGTTCATCAGTAATACCAAACTCAACAAAAACAAAGCAGTGTGTTAAAGGGATTTTTCATGTTTTCATTTTGAAACAGAACTATAGCAGGAATGAGGGTCAGCAGCTATTGCCATAATGTGCAGGTATGCACAGCTTAATGGCAGAATAACATTTGGCTTTGCCTTTCTCCAGCACGGAGAGCTCAGAAATTCTTAATGTTGCTCAATCCGCCATCTTCTCTGCCACTTATTCCAGCTCAGTGTTTTCTCTCTTTGGCCATTGAGCAGCCATGATAGTATAACCCCTGTGCATACATTATCCCAGCCCCCACCTCCTTCCTTGGCATTTTATAGATGGCAAAAGTATGCTGGGAGTGTAAAGTGCACTGCTCATGTGCTCCAGTGTCATGTTTTTTTGGCACATAGAAAGTTTTTTCTGACAAAAAAGCTCTACCACTTAGCAATCTTATTTTAGGAGGGTGATTAACTTTATTTTTAAGTTAAAAATGCACCAGTGACAGAGAACACTTGGGGCAGCTTCACAAATAAGTCCCCATCCACATCCTAATTAGGACATTTTGCTATTTATAAAACTCTGTTTCTGAAACTCACTAACACTGATGAAGGGTTTCCTCCACCCCTGTTTAACTTGTAGACGTAGAACCCTAAACATGATAAAACACAGATGGGACAGCTAATACACAGGTCCCATAAAAGAGGTCTTTGAAGAATAAAGTATATCTAGAGTCACATTTTGTGGGAAACTGTTAAATTTGATCTCTGAGCTAATACAAAGTTACCTTTGTAGTGGGTCCACCTCTGTACTGCAAGTGTTAACAACTCATTTTACCTAGTGAATGATGGATGTGGTGAAATACTTAACCATATTCCACACTACTGCAGCAGCCAGCACTTTCATCTTTGTTTCAGAAGTGTGGGTGGGCCCTGGGCAGCCTCATGAACAATGCTGGACCACAGGACCAGCATTATATGTAATGAAGTTGGAGAGCTGCAACTTGACTAAGGAGGAGTAGCTGCGGAGGACTGGTCCTATGAAGAGGAGAAAGCCTGCAGGAGTGAGGAATAAGGTAACTATTTCACTTTATCCCTCTATCAGTTAGCCCTTGCAGTGCAGAGATGCAAGATTAACTTTTTGTCAAGCCTGAACAACCAGGGCAGTTTTAAAAATCGTCTTTTATAGCTACTGGGGTTATTTGCCTCCGGTGACTAATGGTAGAGGTAGAAAGTAATGGGAAATCCAAAATGTTACAATTGTCAACAGAATTGAAAAAAGCAAAAAAAATGGCAAAGCTGTTCCTGGTGACAACTGTTTGAGGGCTTGTTCACACCAGCAGCCACACTCAATCACTTGTGGGTATGCTCATACGATATCGAGCCGCATTGTACTGTTTCTTTTTTGTTAGAACTTTTTTGAAATGTCAAGTGACATTTATTTAGGTTCCATGGGCTCACCGCAGTGCGATGCAGTAGTGATGAGTCTCACTGAAGTGAGCTTAAAAAAAGTACTGCATGCCGTACTTTTTTTAAGCGCACATCACCGAAACACAGTGGTGTGACCTGTCACCACCATGACAAGGTAAATTGCCAGTGCAGCCCAAACACAAATGGTGTGAACGAACCCTAATAGAGAATTCCCTCTCACTCTGAAAAGAGTTCCTCTATCTGCGGGGCAAAAAAATTAAGGGAAAATTCAACAATAAAACTTTGATGGCAAAAAAACTAAAATTTAAATGTCAAAAAACTGACAAAGGTTTTAACCCTTCCCTACTCTATCCAAATCTAAGAAAAACATGTACTTTAGATATAGTTTACCTGCATAATCCTAATCCTAACACTCACTCTGCAGTTCTAGGACCAGCAGAGATTGAGAATGAAGCTCTAGTCTCACACATATGTTGCCACAGCAGCTAAAGTTAAATAGACATATGCTAGTGAAAGGTCTCCTGGTTCCTTAGACCAATTTATCTATGTTATATCTTGGCTTTGAAACAAGTGGGCTATCAATGTGGACCCAGCCTTTTTAGTATGAAAATGTCATGCTTTTATATTGATAAATTTGGTCCTCCTGAAAAAGATCAACACGTAAAAATAACCAGTTGACACAAAATAAAAGAACTTTAACGTAAATGAGAAGAACATGTTGGTGTTTTCATTTCTTTATTTTCTTTCCTATAAATAGCCAATTAATCTTGAAAGTGATAAAACCACCAAACTGGAACACAGAAGAGGGTCTTGTGCAGTGATGTGTGCATTTTGTTTTTACACCATCCAAATATAGACTTTTCTTGACTGATAACACTGTCAGATTATGATTAAGGCCTGATACATCATCACACAAACAACAAGGGAGCCAGCAGGGATTTGGGAAAAAAAAACAATATTTTACCATATTGCACTGTTTTTCTTTTCCTGAAGCTGTCTAGGACCACATACATGGACTGAGATTACTTTATTTGTGTAATCATCTTCATTATTTGGAAGAATACAGTTAGTAAAATCACAGAAAAATAAGTTCTCCACAAAAATGAGACCATAGTGACCAATCAGGTTTCACCTTTTAAATACTGGGAACATAAAACAAGAACTTCCTTTTCTCCAGTCTTAAAAAAAATATGGTGTCACTAATCCACTGCATCCATATTTCCCACCAGCTCCTCACATGTAATATGGCTAGGTCTGCTTCCTAAAGCCTGTGCTGTGACACTTTCTATCTACCTACCATCCTATATAACCTGCAGCTCGGCTCAAGGTCTCCTATAAATGTGGTCCAGGTGCTGGCTCTCAGTATTGCTCATCCCCAGCCTCAACAAAATGCAGTGCAAATGGAAGCCACACTCTGGAATACGATCATGCAAACAACTTTATTGAGCTAAAAGTCCATATACCACCTGCCCAGGCACCTCCCTTGGTGCATTTCACTTACAGTTAACTCTTAGTGAGTAAAAAGCAACACCAACAGAATCCCTAGCGGATTGTGTATGGACTCAGCTCAATAAATCAATTATGTGATGTTATTCTGGAGTGTGGTCTCCATTTTATGTTTGAATGGTGTGTTTTTAAGGATGGGGTGAACAGTGGTGAGAATCTTGAGCTGAGCTGCAGGTTTTATAGGGTGGTAGGAAGAGTGAAAGTGCCACAGCACGGGCTTTAGGAAGCAGATCTACTCATATTACATGTTAGGAATTTTAGGGAAATATGGCTGCAGTGGATTACAGAGACACCATATGTATTAAGACTGGAGAAAAGGAAGTTCTTGTTTTATTTTCAAAGTATTTAAAAAGTGAAACCTGACCGGTCACTATTGTGCCGACTCGCTCCGCCCCTCTGTTGACATTCAGGAGTAGAGCTGTAATTTTGCGGCCGGTATTCGCTATAGTGATGGAAATGTTTTCTTTCGGCTAGTCAGCGCCCATCGTCCATCATGATTGACGTGGATCTACATTGCTGGACGACGTGCTTGACTTGTGGATTATATTGGTGGATTTTTCTTTTTTAAATAAAGGATTTTGTATATGGTGTGGGGTGTGTATTTACTAGTTTACTATGTATTTGGTGAATGAGTAGGGGTAAAAACTACCGCTTTCTCATTCATGAGGGGGGGCCGCATCTAGGTGCCCTTTTTCATAAAGATAAGCTCCCCTGCCCACAGACCCCCATAACCACTGGGCCAGGGTTGTGGGGAAGAGAGGTAGTAAACAGAATCCCTCAGTATGCTTAGCAGAACGTTTGGCTGTTCACTCTCAGTTGTTTTGACCATTTGGAGAATAGAGGTAAAGAGCAGTGAAGGAACTGCCGAACGTTCACTTCAGCAGATCCAGATGTTGCGTTGGCTGAGGCAAATGATCTATTTCCTTAGTTTTGGCTTGAACGAGCTGAAGGCAGCCACCATATGGGTAAAAATAGCTGCTTGCATCTGCAGTGAATAGCCATACAGGCTAAAATGGCCTTCTGTTCACTTCGGCTATTCCTTCGGCAGCTTAGTGAATAACCTATGTAGTGTGTCAACATATTTTGCTTGAGGTGCTAACTGTAGCTGACACTGTGCTAAGCATCTGCCCTCTGTTGGTATAAATAATGGCTAATGGTTGTTTTAAATGTATTTTCTTGTGCTCTATAGTAACCCCCCCCCCCATTCCAGGCAAGCTATGGACTTTAAAAAATGTAACTGCTCCTTTAAACAGAACCCCAAAGAGGGCATCAGAAAGAACAATCGGCTTTGCCGATTACAACCAGTTTGAGGCTGTCATATTTCCAGTGCAAAAAAAAAATCAAACAGGAAAATTCCACGCTCCACAATCAAAGTGACATTAGATCCTTGCATAATAAAATACATATTCCTTAGTCAGAAACTTTGACTCACACTTGCAGAGCTTGTCAACACACTGATCCTCCATGTGCACTTTGTTCTCCATCATATATAAAACACATATTTGAGACCCTAGTGTGCATTTACAGAGGTTACTCTGCACTTTGGTAAGTCAATCTTGTAAAGGAATCCAATGCATCTCCAGCAGTCGATACCAGTTGTATGATCAGGTAAGACGGATGAATGTGATGCAAATGTGTGTACATGCAAAAATTGTACATGCAAAAATATAACAGCATACAGTGCAAGGATTGTTCTAATACATTTATTCAAACGTTTAAAGCCTAAAATCATGAAAAAGTGATACTAAAAACTATAAATCTAAACACAGTTATGCTGAACAGTCACAGCAGTATTGAGCATTCCAAAATCAAAATGCACTTTTATGTTTCAGTATCACTATTTATACGTTTTTAAGCTTTTAAAGTTGGAATAAAACCTTGCCTTGTATGCAGTTATATTTTTGCATTTGCCCATTTTTGCAGCACATTTATCCATCTTACCTGGCCATACTTCTTGGATCACCTGCTGACAATATGTTGGATTTCTTTGCCAGATTGACTTATGAAAAAGTGCATATTGATTCCCTGTAAATGCCCACTGAGGTGTAACCTTCTGGTAAGTCTCTATTTTATGTAAGGTGGAGGATATGACTTATCCTTTGCACATGGATGACCAGTGTATTGACACTGGCTTTAAGCTTGTTTCAATGTTTCCAATACATGTCTGAAAATACCAAGGGAGAATCGTTGCCCTGAGCAATCTTTTATTCCAATGCTAATTTAATCTAAATATATAAAGTTTGTTCCACAATATTTCCATTATAGATTCTCAACGAGCTTTCCATAGAATTAACCCATCTGTTTTCAGAACTCTCAAGGACAACAATTAATATCAGGGAAATAGACAATTCAACAGATGGAATACCCAGCAAGTAACTGCATATTTGATAAGATTACAAGTTCGTCCTCATAGATTTGGGGAATTAAGCAGTGTGGGTAAATTAGGATTATGGTAACATTTCTTTTTACAAAGCTTTTGTAACAAGTAATGTAATGCATTGGTTTCAATGAGGAAGGCAAAATTAAAGAGGTGTTTGGTTTTTAAGGGTGGAATGGGCTTTAATGAATTCTGGGTTTTGCAGAAGCTCCTTTCTTCTATCTTGGACCTTTTCTTGTGCCACAAAAAACACTGAAGGGAATTTATCAAAACTGGAGCAGACAAAATCTCTGCAGCTGTGCATGGCAACCAATCGACGCCTCTCTCTCATTGTCAAATCTTAACTGAACAAACTGAAGAGAGAAGCTGATTGGTTGTCGTGCACAGCTGCTCCAGATTGTCTGCTCCAGTTTTTACAAATTCCCCTCACTAACTTTAACCCTAAGGATAACCCTAAACCTAGTGCTAACTCTAGCTCTAATGGTGACCTTAATTATATAGGTAAAGCCAAACCTAATGGTGACCCTAACCCTACTTTAATTATAAACCCAAGTCTTTGATTATAAACAGCGTTATGTGTTCACTGTGTTAGTGCCTGATTGACCCTAGCTTAGAGCAGCTTTTCTCAACCTTTTTAGCCTGGAGAAACCCTTGAACTAATTTCCAGGTCTCAGGGAAACCCTGCATACAATGTGTTATATCTACATTGAATAATACATTAGATACTGTAGATATAATCCAATAATAATTATCTAGGCTCAGTGTAAAGAATGTATAGTTTTTTGTTTTTTTTTTTTATTTGGCCAATGTATTAGCCTGCTCAATTTGTTAGATTTCCCCTACCTCCCAATATATATTAACTTTAATGGAATTCAGTTGTGTAGGTAAAGAAAACTTCAGTTTCATCTTTTTCTTTAAAGAAGAACTCCAGGAAAAATATTTATTAGACCAATAGACAGAATTGGGGCTTTTGAGGTATCTATAAAACACTGTAGTTGTAAAATAAAACATCTCTTTATTTAAATACATATTAAAATTATACAAGCTATAGATTCAAACCACAACAAGATCAAGATAAGTATTTAATATATGCAGATGAAAACAAGAAAATTCCTGTATATAAATGTATGGAATATGTGACTATCTATACTTGGTGATGTCAAGGCACATGATATAAATATATACAATTAGCACTTTTAAACTTATTGGTTGTATAATTGTAATATTTATGTAAATAAAGAGATGTTTTATTTTACAATTACAGCATTTTATTAACACCTAAAGAGCCCCAATTCTGTCTATTGGTCTAGTTATGTGGTTAACTACCTGAATACTCACCCGATCCCCCAAGCTGGCCGGCTGTGACAGCACTTCCATCTGCCTGTCTCCTCCTCCTCTGCAGTGCTGGTATATCTCTCAATGTCCTCATGAACTATACGCTGTGTATAGAACATGATGACTCGGGGACCTTAGACCGCTGCAACGGAGGTGGAGTGAGGCTGGAAGGACCGGTCTAAGAGCAAGCCAGATTGAAGGAGCAGGGGAGTATAACTTTTTTATTTTCCTCCCGAAACCAAAATGGGCAGTTAACCCTTGCATTGGCTGGAGTTCTTTAATTTTGAACAAAGTATCTGGGGGAGGTGGGGGGAAATCTATAATTTTAAAAAGTATTTATGAAGTTCAGCACTAAAATATAATTTTTCATTTCTCTTTAGTCTGAAAAATGTGGCATATAAGCAGTTAGTTAACACTGATACCCAGGAGGTGGCCCTCAATGTAATACATTTACCCGTGAAACCCTGTTTTTTTTTTTTTATAGCAGCTGCTTTGCTAAAAATAGATCAGAATGAGCCAGAAGAGACATACTCTTTAACCCCATTGTTTGCTATTGAAAATGCAAATGTCTTTACAATTAAATTACTACAGTCTGCCAGAAAGCATAAAGGTAGTGCTGGGCTTTCTTATTAGTAAGCCCAGCATGCTCTGAAGATACAGTGCCATGAGTGCACCTTGTAGTAAAGTTTCATTTGTAAAATTAAGATGTCTTACAAATAACGGAAATGATAAAACACACTGTATGTTTGTAAACGTATAAACTTTCAAAATACACATAAATGAATAAAATTGATCAAAACCTATTATAGTCTACTTTTGCATCACTGTCTTACTGTCTGTGCACACTGGAGTGGACAGCTAGCAAAAATAAAATGGCTTTAAAATACTGTTTACAATAATTCTACTTATGTGGATAGATTTACACGAAAAGCCTCATGCATAGACCCTCCATATGTGAAAATAGGATTAACAACAAAATAGTTAGCAAGAACACTTACCAAACACAAGTATATACCTATTATATGCAAAGCGTATAATCTGGGTCCTATGAGCTAACAATGAGTGGATTACAAAGTCTTCATGAAGTAGTAAAGTCTAGACTATAAGGGAGACTTTCATTTACTCAGAACCTTCACATTAACCTCTTGTTGAGAATGAATTCGTATGTTATGCATCAATGTGATGCAAATGACACATCTGCCAACAAGGGGTTAAGCTTACACGACAATTATAGTATGCAAACGGCGAATAAACAGGCCCTAACAATCCCAAGGTTTGCCCACTTTAGGTTGTCCCCAGACGTCATCTGCAAATCATCTGATATTGCTCGGGGAGGGCAAAAATGCATATTTGACATATACGAGATAAAAGCGAGTTAACATAAGGCATGCAATAATGTTATAACTTTCATATATTGCCTGTAGCCCGCTAATACCTTAATCTGACTACTAATCCTTCCACACACAGGCAGGTCCACATAGAGATGTACTTATCAAGACACCACAGGCTTTCTGATAGGAAATATTAAATAATACTCAGAACCTTGTCACTTATCTGAATTGTAGTTCACACGGGGCAATTAAAACCAAAACTGAACATATGGAAGTTTATAGCCCCACCACATAAATCACGGATTGGTGATTAAACCTATGTGATAACCCTCCGCTATCCGTGACATTTGGGGAATGACAGGTCTGTATTATCCTGACACCGGTAGCAGTAAAAATAATTAAGTGTTTCACAGAGACAAGTGGTGTACTACCAGGTAAAGCGTGCTATGATTAATAAAAGTCGCCACGTATTTGTCTTGTCAGAGCAACCAAATTGGATTTAGGGACATGACATGTGTGGTAAACAAGGCCGGGGCTGTGTTGTATGTCTAAACCTTGCTACTAGGCGGGTTTTATGTATCACACACTGGCTTATATTAGCTGACTATTTTATTGGTATGTCACCCACAACAGCAGCAGAGCAATATTAAAACTAATAATACTGTCACCGTGTTTACACTGCAGATGAATTTTGTGACCATAATGAAAGAGACGGTGGTGTGTTTACATCTCTCATAGTAAATATGAGCGCCAATAAATACATTACAATAATAAAGACTAGGTGAATCTGTATTCACATAATCCTGGAAGTAATATCAGATACAATTTGCCAAAGTGGTCACCTTATTCAAACCATGCAACAAATGTTACATAGTTACATAGCATTTTAATGTGCACGGTGAGCTATTCGCTATTATCACCAATGAGAGCAAATGGAACCTGAAAATCAGAGTTATGTGGTTACATATAATGACTGCTTTGCCAAATAACACACACAGTTACATAGTTACATAGTATATTACTGTTAGTCCAAGACATTAGGCTCAATTCACTAACCCTGGGGGTCCCCAAACTTTCTAAACAAAAGGGCCAGTTCAGTGTCCTTAAGAATGTAGAGTGGGGGCAGTGGGAAAATAAAATGTCACGGCCTCAGAGGGAATAAACAATGCACCACGCTTAGTGGTTAGTGGTAGTAAAAAATTACCTAGAATCTGTGGTCAAAAATAATGACCCATTTTGGTGTCAGTGGAAGGAAAGTTGTCCCATCCTAGATCAATGGACCATTGCTGGTGGCAGTTGGAAAAATAACACTCTATTAATGGTGTCAATAAGAGAACTTGTGCCCCATTGTTGATGTCAGAGGGAAAAATTATGCCCCCATTGTCGGTGTAAGTGTGAGTAATTGTGCCCCATCATTTGTGTCAAAGGGAGAAATAGTGTCCATCTTGGTGTCAGTGGAAGGAATAGTGCCCCATCCTTGATCAATGGGATGACTTGTGCCCCATTGCTATTTTCATTTGGAGAAATTGTGCCCTATCAAATGGTATCAGTGAGAGGAAAAGTGCCCCAATAAACCATACCCCATCATTGGTGTTAGTGGGAGAAATTGCACCCATTCAGTTGTGTCACAGGGAAAAAGGGTGCCCTATTGTTGGTGTTAGTGGGGAAATACAGTCCTATCAGTGGAAGGAATATTGCCCCATCATAGATCAATGGACCATTGCTGGTGCCAGTTGGAAAAATAGCACTCCATCAATGGTGTCAATAGGAGGACTTGTGCTCCATTGTTGATGTCAGTGGGAAAAATGGTGCCCCATTGTTGGTGTTAGTGGAATTGTGCCATATCATTTGTGTCAAAGGGAGAAATAGTGCCCCTTTGTTGGTGTCAGTGGAAGGAATAGTGCCCCATCCTTGACCAGTGGGAGGACTTGTGACCTATTGCTAGGGTCAGTTGGAGAAATGGCACCCTATCAATGTTATCAGTGGGAGGAAAAGTGCCCCATCATTGGTGTCAGTGAAAGAAATCATACCCCATCATTGGTGGGAGGAATTGTGCCCAATCAGTTGCGTCACAGAGTGAAATGGTGCCCCATTGTTGGTGTCAGTAGAGAAATAGTGTCCTATCAATGGTATCAATAAACAATGCCCCAGGCTCAGTGATTAGTGGTAGTAAACAATGATCTAGCATCTGTAGTCATTTGGAGGAGAAATAATGCTCTATTTTAGTGTCATTGGAAGGAATATTGTCACATTCTAGATCAATGGACCATTGTTGGTGTTAGTTGGGAAAAAAGCACTCTATCAATGGGGTCAATGAGAGGACTTGTGGCCCATTGCTGGTGTGAGAGTCAGAAATGATGCCTCATCGTTGGTGTTAGTGGAAGTAATTGTGCCCTATCATTCGTGTCAGAGGGAGAAATAGTGCCCCATCATTGGTGCCAGTGGGAAGAATTGTGCCCTATTGTTGGTGTCATTGGGAGGAATTGTGTCCAATTGGTGTCAGTAAAACGAATAGGGACCCACGGGCTAGCTAAATGCAAGTAAAGGGCTGGATCTGGTCCAAAGGCTGAAGTTTGGAGACCACTGCACTAAGCTGATGATCTTTAGTCACCCTAAAACTCTCCACACACATCATAATCTGAATGTCTGAATCTCCTTTTAGGGCTGGTTCATGCCTTATCGTACTGCGGCACAATGCACTAATTCTCATGTGTTGAGGCGCGTAGCATCAGGCAGCCCATTCAAAATAAAAGTTGAGGTGCCCTGCGGTGCTTTGCAGTGTTGGTGTGTTGTGGAGGTTCATTGGCAGCCACGATTTACTGCGAGTTACTGCAATGGGATATGGTAAACATGCCCATAGTTCAGCCAACAACTATGTAGTATAAGGGGCTTCCTGATTGGATGCAGATTAATTGGATAGTTTAGACTTCATATTACATAGGTTTGTTAAATCTAAAGTTGATTGCACAAAGATTGGTCACATTTTAATGTGCACGGTGAGCTATTCGCTATTATCACCAATGAGAGCAAATGGAACCTGAAAATCAGAGTTATGTGGTTACATATAATGACTGCTTTGCCAAATAACACACACAGTTACATAGTTACATAGTATTTGAGGTTGAATAAAGACATTAGTCCATCAAGTCCAACCTATTAGGATCTCATTCTAGGAGTACCCGTACCCCTGTATATTACGGTCCCTTAAGAAATCGTCCAAAAGTTTCTTGAACAATTCCACATTATTTGCTGAAATCACCGCCTGTGGCAGTGAGTTCCAGACCCTAACTGATCTTACTGTGAAGAACCCCCTTCGCCCCTTGTGCTGGAATTTTTTTTCCATCAAGGTGATGGCCTCTAGTTTTTGTAACGGAGTTAATTTTAAACAGTTTATCGCTAATGTTGCTACCACCATTAAACATTTTGTACATGGAAATCATATCCCCCCTTAATCTCCTCACCTCTAATGTGAACATGTTTAAATTTAGTAGCCTCGTCTCGTAGCTCTGGTCCTCCAT
>NW_017306728.1:973729-975966 GCF_000935625.1 Nanorana parkeri
TAAACCATATTGGTTTAGTCTTTGATCTTTTATTTTTGCTCCCTAAAAGGTATACACTTTGAAGTAGCAGTATGTACTGTGTTTTTAAAACAATCCCACATCTGGTCTGTGTTTAGGTTTTGAAATAAGTTTTCCCATTTTATTTCCCCCACTAGGTTGCGCAGCTTCTCAAAGTTGGCCCTTCTGAAGTTTAGGGTTCTAGTCCTTCCAGTACACTTCCCTTTTCTGTGTTCAATATTAAAAGTAATCACATTGTGATCACTATTACCCAATGACTCCCCAATTACAATATCCTCGATTAACTCTGCATTATTAGTGACAATTAGATCTAAGATGGCATTTTTTCTGGTAGGAGTCTCCACCATCTGGTCCATGAAGTTGTCGCGCAACATGTTTAGAAATCGCCCCGCCTTTGCCGAACCCGAAGTTCCATTGGCCCAATTTATGTCTGGGTAATTGAAGTCACCCATCACGACTACATTGCCCTCTCTCCCAGCTATTCCTATCTGTGAGTGAAGATTGACTTCTCCCTCTTCCCCTATAATTTGGAGGTTTATAGCAAATACCCACGAGACACGCTTCAAAGTTTAGTGAATTAAGTCTTTTATTTTCTCTTATTGGCATCCACAGTAATTATTGCATTTTTAAGAATAGCAGCTGTGACCTAATGTTTAGCGATCATAAAAAAGCCATGTAGCACTGAGGTCCTGGATGTAATTGTGGTAGGGAACACTGTAGACACAATTTACTAACCTATAATGATCACACTTTTGTGTAACAAATGTTATTTTCAACATTATGAGCTAAAAAACAGCAATTGTGTCATACATTAGGATCCTTAAGTGGCACTAAACTCAGGAATTAAATCTTAAAAATGCATTCAAGTACCGTAACTATTAACAAAAATGTATCTTATTTGTGTATCACTCGTCTGTAGATCCTCCAATCATCTCTGAATTGGTGCTGACACTGTCCTTCCTTCTGGAGGGGGGCTATTTTTGTTCCCCATGGCCCCAGTGTGTGTTGTAAAGTAGCCACCACACCAAGTTCACTCCCGCGATGGACTAGACTCTCATGTTTAGTTTACTCACTTGTATTGACATTATAGTCTATTACTGGAGCAAGCTTGGAGTGGTGACTACTTAAAAAACACACACAGGGACCATGGGGAACAAATGCAGCCACCCTCCAGAAGGAAGGACAGTGTCAGCACCAATTCAGAGATGATTGGAGGATCTACAGCCGAGTGATACACAAGTAAGATACATTTTTGTTAATAGTTTAGGTACTTGAATGCATTTTTAAAGGTTAAACTTGTGAATTTAGTGCCAGTCATGCATGCACAATGGAATTTGTCTGTTCTTCTCATGTCTGTATAGGTTTCACTGGTTGTTTACTACAAGAATTTAAAACTTACTGGTAGGCTAAACTAGATATAAAATACTAACTCTATGATATTTAGTTTGCAAAAGTATTGTGTATCATAAACGATTGCCATTTTTGTTACTGATGTTTAACTTTTTTCCCTGTTTGCTGCATCTCAGTGCTGCTGATCTACATACATGTACACCTGCATGGCTTTTCTCTTGGCGGCTTTCTTTGATGGTGACAACAGTGGACCATGCCTGCACAATGGGCACTAAAACAGGCAATTATTGTTTCCATTATAAGCCTGTGTGGCAGGGCAAACCCATGAGAGCACCAATAGGAGACAAGGACAGAGCGTTGTCCTCCTGTAACAGGAAATGTCTAAACAAGCCACCCTGTAGACAGATCTATCAAAGGTAATATTAACAAGGTTGGTATGGGTTACTGCGCTACTTTCAGTATGTTATTGAAAAAGTCCATCTGGGAAAGTTACGTTCGTTCACATGGGCAGCAAAGGGGTAATAAACACACAGATCAACTGAATGTTGAAAGGTGTGAAACGAAAAATAGTGGCAGCTCATGCTTGTACACGTGCCACAGCCAATTTTATACCGCATATTGGTTTGGCAAGAGGTGCTGCTTACCAAACATGACCATTGCAATCTATGGGACCACATTGCATATGGTTGAGGCACAAGATTGCAATACAAAATACCCATAGGGATAAAAAAAAGAGAGAGGAAAAAACCCCAGGCATTTAGAAGGTTGCAGTCTCATCTCCTGAATGCCTGCTAACTGGATGTCAACCACTCTGACCACGGATCACATTTCAGAGGGGCAGTAGAGCCTGCCTCCCGTGTAAACGAAGG
>NW_017306728.1:976292-980455 GCF_000935625.1 Nanorana parkeri
CACACAACTCCAACACTCCTCTGAGCACTGGGCTGGCTTCCTGATAAGGCTGCTCTCAGCCACCTGATTAGCCCAGGCTGGTCAATGGCAACACCTGGCCCCAGGACTAGAGATCTCATCCCTCCCAGAGCTCTACGAAATCTCCTGAGCTCCAGATCCCAGCTACAATTAGGAAAACCTGGACGAACCTGAAAAGCCAGGCTCTTCCTTATACCAGGTTTCACATTCTGGACCCTCTCAGCCCCTTTGGCTGAGAGTTCTGGGTGCCAAAGTCACCATACTACACCGTGGCATCGGCTTACACTGCCACATATCCCCCCCCCCCCCTTTGTTCGCATCCGGAGGAGCGGACACACCAACAAAAACTGCCTGACCATTTAACACCTCTCAAAATCTTTCCCCTTTTGTCTCTGGTCTTGTCAACCAGTCCGTCATCCATAAAGGGGGTACCTGACCCCACTACACTATTGGAGGTACCAAGTTGACCCAGTATAGTCTTTTTACGTGTGCGTTTCCACCCGTAACCCTGTACTGTCATCGGGCCCTCATCCTTCCTTCTTTTTACCCAGTCTTTATCGGTCCCTGCCCAGACCGTCAAAGTCACCCAGGTACCAGTCTCGCTACTGTCACCACTATGGGGATTGTCACTACCCAACTCCTGGCAGTCCATTGCTACGCTAACCCCCTCAATCACTTTGGGGTCCCTAGCAGTCACCCCAATGACCCATTCAGTCAGCTCACAGCATGCAAGACTCAAGTCATTGTCAGTAGGGAATTTTCTAAACACCACTCCCTCTTTACTGACCCATTCAGTTTCGGTGTTGTTGCTCCCAGCAACCAACCCCTCTTGCTTTATTACAGTGACACCTTTGTCAGTTTGTACATGAATCACATTCATCATTGACATTACATCAGTACCTTCTGGCGTTTCCACCATATCCTTTTTAACCCCCTCTTGGGTTACAGGTGACATTTCCGCTGGCCTTTTCTGTCTCGGCCCTTCTGACTTTAAAGGGAAACCGGCCGCTGCAACACACTCCCCCTGGTCCAAAAAGTGTTCAGCAGCCCCTTTGTCTAGGCCAGCAGATGTGTTTACCACTCCACAGTCTACCACAAAAACATCCTTTTCCAACAATAAGGCATTTGTGTGGTTATCTGTGGTAACCAAACCCTTACAATTTTTAAGTTCACCCATCTCACCCTTATCAGTGTCACAGTTGGGCAACACAGTATCTGTAGAGGAACCACACCCCTAGGAGTGTTCCTCTTCCCTGGCAACTTCACAGTCCCCTTTTTCTACTGGCAACTGCGCCCACGGCTGTCGCTCCTTAGGGCCACCCAAATCATAATTTTTAGCCCTATCCTGGGTCTTGGACAAAATTTCTGCTGCATCATCACTTTTATTTGGCCCATCCACCTGGTGAATTATAGCAGCTGCCACAGCAGTCGCGCCCTCTTCTACCAGCTGATTAGCGGCCGATCCTTCTGGCACAGCAGAAATATTGTGCGTCCCGTCACTGTCTAACACAGGATCATCATTTCCCATCAGTACATCATTTTTATCAGTTTCCATTTTGTTTGGCAGTATCTCACGTTTGTTTATCTCTCGGGTCTCAGACAATACGTCTCCCCCTGGAGACGACAAACCTTTGAGCAACGCATCCCAATCTATGCTGTCTGGGTTCCCAGCAAATGTATCCCAGCCTTTCAATACCTCCCTCCAAGGAGACACCAATGGCTGTGTATTAGACATTAACCCCTCAGTTACCATAACAGATGGGAAGTCCCTGTCTTCATACACATCCTGCTGCTTTACCAGCTTTCCATTACTTTGAGCTGGTGGCACTACATCACCCAGCTGAACATTATCCGCATTACCCTTTGTACCTTCGTCCAAAGGCAGTGACATTACCAGATAATCCACATTTTGAGCCGTCGGCTCTGCAATTAACCCTTGCATCAATCTACTGTGACCCGTCATACCGGCACCACAATTACCCTGGGGAATCTCCGACTCCACGCTCTTGAGCCCCTCTGAGATTTCCGAGGATATTTCTGTTGCACCCACCCTGGTACCACTAAGTTAAAAATTGCCAAAGATGCATGTTGTGATATGCAGTGTAAAAATGCATTGTGTGCTATTACCCTTCTCATTAGCAATACTCTTTGCATCAACATTTGCACATGCATTTTTAACTCTTTTTACATCATTATCTTTTTTAGCAGTAGTGATCTTCAAATCCCCCTCTGGATTGAAAGAAAACCCATTATCACCGGCCTTTTTAACACATGCCTCTCCATAAACCTGTGTACCGAGTAGAGGCAAGTCTCTCATACAATGTCCCATGGGCCGCTCATCGAGCATTACTCCCATCTCACGCATAAGGCTACAGTCAGTCTTTTTGACTATAGGACACACAGTTTCAGCAAACAATTCAGCAAAGTCAGTCTTACCACCCCTCTCAGGCATCGTGGTTAACTTCATTTGAGAGCGCTGGTTCTGTGTTGACTTTTTCCACTCATCTCTGGCGCCCCCTGTAGGCCCCAAGGAACTTTCCCATGCATTGCTATGCACAACTGCACGCACATTAGCCTCATGGCTTGGACTGGCGGGTTCGGACTCCTGCCCACCAGCATCTCCGGTGGTACCCCACAGCACAGGGCATGTCACACACCCATGACCCCATTGGCCACATGCTGCACAAGGTACTGCACGATCACATGCGTTTCCCTCCTGGGAACTCTTGGCAGGAAGAAACACACACACACAGGTTGAACAAAACGCTGAGCTGCATCTCCACTGCTGCTTTTCATTCCTGGTGGCAACCTTCTCCTGGTTGCTATGGGAGATGGCACTCTCCCGTTGAACACTCTTTGGTTCTCCTGGTTGTACTGGATGCTCTCTCCAGACATCCTTGCTCGGCTCCACTCCTCTGCAGGCGACCTCCATGGCATGCGGTCAGCAATCCTGCGTTCTCCGACGTTGCTACCGACATCTGCTCCCCTGCTGAGCATCTGTTCAGCCCCTCGCTCTCTCCAGGCATTCAGAGCAGGCTTCTCCAATGTAGTAGCTTGGGTCAACGCCGCCAAATGCTGCTTGTGCCAATCCATGGCAGACGCACAACCTCGCACAGCATTCTCTGGCACCTGTACAGACCCCACAGGTGTTGACCAACAAACTCTTTCAACCATTTTATCACAACAGTCCTTTTTCTTTGATCGCCTCATCCTGACAATCGGTTTTGTGCAATCCACTGCACTTTTGCACACTGTGTTCCACAGTCCACAGAATTTTTTTGAGCACTGTCTCTTTAAGGACTTGCTTTCCTCCTGCAGGCCTTGACTCACCTGCTTTACACAGCAAGCAATCTCAGAAACAGTTCACCAGAACTTCTTGTCCAGAGACTCCAGTCTCTACACACTCTGCCCTTTAATGTCAGCTCTCTGCATTCTCAACTTCTTCCACTTTCCTGGGTCTTGTACCTTCAAGGCCTCTGTGGGAGCATGGCCGGTACAACAGCGTATCCCACTTCTGACACCACTTGTAACAAGGACACTCCACTGTAGTCCAGGTAAGTCAAGTATAATGCAGTTTATTAAAGGGCAAACACAAAAATAGCTTGCAAAGCAACATAAGACAGTCTTTTATATGGCTCAGTAGCTTTCCACAGCTCCAAGACACTCACGCTGCTCACCCCTCATGAGCCCTCACTCTGCACCACAGGTCCTAGGGTCACTGACCTTCCTGACCCCTCCCCTCTTGGGCACTCGCTCTGCTCTCCCAGCAGTGCGTCTGACAGGTCCCTGGCGTCACTGACCTTCCTGACCTCTCCCAGCCACCCCTGGCTGTTTCGTGTGCATCCAGCACACACACAACTCCAACACTGCTCTGAGCACTGGGCTGGCTTCCTGATAAGGCTGCTCTCAGCCACCTGATTAGCCCAGGCTGGTCAATGGCAACACCTGGCCCCAGGACTGGAGATCGCATCCCACCCAGAGCTCTACGAAATCTCCAGAGCTCCAGATCCCAGCTACAATTAGGAAAACCTGGACGAACCTGAAAAGCCAGGCTCTTCCTTATACCATGTTTCACATTCTGGACCCTCTTAGTCCCTTTGGCTGAGAGTCCTGGGTGCCAAAGTCGCCATACTACACCGTGGCAT
>NW_017306728.1:980542-984517 GCF_000935625.1 Nanorana parkeri
TATATATATATATATATATATATATATTAGGATGGTGATTTATGTCACGGTTTTTTAATTCTACACTTAACGTGTTATTATACATGACAAACATAAAATAGTATGCCTGCTAATGCTGTGAAGTCTTGACATTGACTGTCCTTCTGTCAATGTCATGCCAAAACTGATGACAGTATACCTTGCATACATAACTTTTTATATAACTCATGCTGTGTGCTCAGTGAAACATGCCAAGCTCATAATAAGAGTTACGGAAAAGACAGATGGACACATGAAACATCAAATGACATGACGACAGTAAATGAATCTCTGCAGACTGTGGTTACTATAATAATAAAAAGAAGATGAAATAAACCGTGTTAAAATTGAAAAGTTCAATAACAAATGTAACAGAAAGGAATACACTATGCAATGATTTCAGAGAGACTGAATGTATAACCACAGCATCTAATTCATTTATTGTCCCAGTATTGTCCCCCTGGATCGAGAGGGGACTTAATATTGCCGCACACATTTAAGATTTTATTTATGTGCAGTGTGCACCATTTTGTACATCATTTACATTGAATGAAATGCATTCTAAAAGTGTAATTGTAGGCAAACGATTGAATGCACAGTGACAATACATGTAGACAAGATCCCTCAACTGTCCTGACTACCTTTCCAGGCACTATACAAGGTCTTCAGTTTTCTGTACTGCAGTCATAGCAATACAGCTTGATAAACACTGCCACTTACACTGCATTAAAAAAATACATTTAAAGGAGAACTATGAGGTGAGTGATTTACACTCATCCTCATAGTTAGATCCAACGTGTGACATTGAAACTGTCTATGGGAATGTTTGACCATTCTTCCAGAAGCGCATTTGTGAGGTCAGGTATTGATGATGGATGAGAAGGCCTGGCTCACAGTCTCCGCTCTAATTCATCCTAAAGGTGTTCTATCAGGTTGAGGTCTGTACTCTGTGCAGGCTAGTCAAGTGCCTCCCCCCTAACTCGCTCATCCATGTCTATATGGACCTTGCTTTGTGCACTGGTGCACAGTCGTGTTGGAACAGGAAGGGGCCATCCCCAAACTGTTCCCACAAAGTTGGGAGCATGAAATTGTTCAAACTATCTTGGTATGCTGATGCCTTAAGAGTTCCCTTTGCTGGAACTAAGGGGCCAAGCCCAAACACTGAAAAACAACCCCACACCATAATCCTCCCTCCACCAAACTTTACACTTGCCACAATGCAGCCAGGCAAGTACTGTTCTCCTGGCAACCTCCAAACCCAGACACGTCCATCGGATTTCCAGACAGAGAAGTGTGATTCGTCACTACAGAGAACACGTCTCCGCTTCTCTAGAATCCAGTGGCGGCGTGCTTTACACCACTGCATCCGACGCTTTGCATTGCACTTGGTGATGTAAGGCTTGGATGCAGCTGCTCGGCCATGGAAACCCATTCCATGAAGCTCTCTACACACTGTTGTTGTGCCAATCTGAAGGCCACACGAAGTTTGGAGGTCTGTAGCTATTGACAGTTGGCGACTTCTGCGCTCTTCAGCATGTGCTGTAAAACAGCAGAAAGGGATCATGGCACACTCACAAAACCAGCATGTAAAACAACATGTCTCACCACTAAGGATAATGACAGAGGTTTGGATACACGTCTTCAGCCGAGGATGTGTAAGCCGCACTGCCGCGCCAAGGCACCTCTTATAGTGCGGTCCTAACTCTAAACTATGAGAGTCTCCATCTTGGAGCACATGGGGGCAGAAGATATCAAATTGGGTGCAGGTTTGTCAGGAGGACGCCCAACCTCCTTAAAGGTACAGAAACACACAAGGGATCCCGCACATCCTATTGGCAGCTGAGAAACCACCCATGCCATGAAGCTCTCTACACACTGTTGTTGTGCCAATCTGAAGGCCACACGAAGTTTGGAGGTCTGTAGCTATTGACAGTTGGCGACTTCTGCGCTCTTCAGCATGTGCTGTAAAACAGCAGAAAGGGATCATGGCACACTCACAAAACCAGCATGTAAAACAACATGTCTCACCACTAAGGATAATGACAGAGGTTTGGATACACGTCTTCAGCCGAGGATGTGTAAGCCGCACTGCCGCGCCAAGGCACCTCTTATAGTGCGGTCCTAACTCTAAACTATGAGAGTCTCCATCTTGGAGCACATGGGGGCAGAAGATATCAAATTGGGTGCAGGTTTGTCAGGAGGACGCCCAACCTCCTTAAAGGTACAGAAACACACAAGGGATCCCGCACATCCTATTGGCAGCTGAGAAACCCCATGCGTCGCTGCACCAAATCAGTCAAGCAAAACAAACGACAAACGCACTCAACAATGTTTGTTTTGCTCTTCAGCGTGTGCTGAGCCCACTCTGTCAATTTACATGGCCTACCACTTTGTACCACGTTTGAATTCACAGAGCTCCTGAGAGACGACACATTCTTTCACAAATGTTTGTAGAAGCAGTCTGCATGCCTAGGTGCTTGATTCAAAGCACATGTGGCCACGGAGGGCATTGGAACACCTGAATCCAATGATTTGGAGGGGTGTCCCAATACTTTTGACAATATAGTGTATATATATTCCCCCTTCCTGCAGCTATATATACATATATATTAAGAAGGATTCTAGATAACAGGACTTTTGTCATAGCACTTGAGAGGCAGGTATAACAAGATTTTATTTATGAAAAAAGTTGTCTGTGAAGGCTTTTATTTATCCTTGTCCATTCTATAGCTTGTAGTAGTTAGTCACATTCAACTGGTCTTGTTCTGTAGTACTTGAAGATATTTTGTAGCATATCTAAGCCCCTTCCTCAGATCTAATGAGTGTCAGGAAAATACCCCACCATTTATATCCACACAAGTAGAATAGACACCTTAAAATGTTGGGAGGTGTGAAAGTTGTGGAACCATCCTGTTCTAGTTCCATAATTCTATCCTTGTTATTAGGAAGGCTTCAATTTACATGGCTAAAGATGTGAATTTTTGTCAAAACGCCAGGGTAGAGATGTTAGAACATAATTATACCCAAAAGACAGATAGAGTTGAAGGTCTACACCCCATTCAAGGACAGTTGTTCGAGTTTGACGTAGATGGTCTCTTTCATGCCTTCAGTTGTCCTCTCTGTCCAAAATGTGTACATTATTGTCCTCGAATGAATGTCCTTATTGCTTAAGTTGTAGGAAAAGTGTTCAGTCTTGACCTGCAGAACCTGCGCTCCTATGTTGGGCCATTTGTCTGTTGAGATGTTGTTTCTTCTCCCCAATTTACAGGTCTTTGCATTCCTCATTATACCTTTGTTTGTGTTTTGGGTCATTTGGATGTAAAAGATTCTGTCTCAGTGTATTGCTGCATCTGAAAGACACAGGGATGCAATGGTAGTTAAAGATCCTTCTAAGTTTTTAGGACACACCAGATACATACAGGATGACGATATTACTGCATATATTTTGCTTCTCCCCTCTTTTCAGTGGTCCTGTGTTTTTGCTTGACCTTGTGGATGTTTTAATGAAAGCCCAGTTTGAGTACCCCTGGGATGTCTGTGTTCTTTGTATTTAGAGCCTGTGTTTGTTGTTACCATCTCAGCCCCATGTTGCAGAGTTTTAATAACCCCTAGTTTTTGTTCCATTGAGTGGTAGGAGCCAAAAAACAGATACTGGGCTTATTTTTTATAATTATATAAATAAAGGTGCATTTTATTGTACCTTTATTTATATAATAATAGAAAATAAATACTTTTTTTTCTACTCTGATAACAATTGTCGACACTAGTGGAAGGTTATCCTCATTGTGTTGTCAGCTTGTACTTTTGTTGTGTAATAAGTGTTTTTTTTTCCACTGAAGTGATAGGTTGTGGGATGCTGTTTCTGTTACATTTGTTGATGTTGATTTGGTGGTATAATGTGGATATAGGATTGTCTGATTGTTTTTTTGTTTTGCATCAATACATTTTCCAGAGGGG
>NW_017306728.1:984615-1016810 GCF_000935625.1 Nanorana parkeri
TGTGGTTTTTTTGCATATTCTGCTCCGTTTGTCACCATTCCAAGTGGTTTGGAATAACTCAGGAGCGGGATGAATCAGCATAATGACTTTGTGCATCTACGTTGCAATACAGGCAGACTCAACTGGGGTATTAAAAGGCAGGAGGTATGTTCGGCAGACAAGATTCTCAGCCTGGTGTAGCAGCGGTGGTGTTTAGTTTGGCAACCACACCATTATACATTCTAACATCTCTCCTACTTTCTGAAAGGGTGGCCAAGTTTCAAAGGGTAGATATAGCTCCACAACTGCAGGCAGATGGACAAGCATAGCACTGCGGAAAATTGTAAACAGTTTTCGCCCCCTGGCTGAATAATTTATTAGTGCTACTATGGAGGAGGCCATATCTAATAGTGGGATCATCACAATTTATTTTGTTTTCATGGCAGTCATCAGCACAGGCCTAGCAGCGCCATGTAAGAAGTGGGTGACCTAGGTGGAAATCTTGTCATCTGCATGCTTGCTAAGGGTGGCAAGATGTCCTTATTGCCAAAGGACTTCTTCCAGTTACCATGATGATTTGTGCAGCCCTGTAACATGCTATGAGTAACTCATAGCAACTAGTCAGATTTCAGTTTGCTGCAGTCAGCTCAGCAAAAGGTAATTTCTGATCTGCTAGGAGACAGAGGCACATTGTACACTATCATTACACCTTTTCCTGTCTTTATAACTCTGTTTATTTTAATTGCGACTTTGCTTCTAGAGGATTGACCTATTTCTCTCGCCTTGCGCTTAACACTTCTATATGCTGAAAGCTACAAAATGATAAATAAATACGCAACTAGCATTTCAGGCACGTTTTTCTATAAAACACTGGAAAGTAAAATCATTTTCACAGACAGCATTGTGCTTATGCAGCAAGAAGGCTAAGTAATAAATGGCTGGTGTTGTTTCTATTTAATGCTCCCCGGTGTCTGCTCATTTTTTTTTGTTTGAAGATTTTGGAATAACTCAGGATCATGTAAAAATGTCATCGGCTAAAATCAAATATATTACAAAATGGTCCTAACAAGCACCCGCCATGAATTACACACTCCCCACAGTAGAGCAGCATGACGTTATGCATGGTGCCTGGATAAGTCAAATGAGGATTTATACTATGGGTGTAGTAATACGTCTTTGCTGTGCATGAGTTATTTTAGGTAATCTTTCACAGTGATGCTATTTTATATCCCTTGTAATAACACCGCCTTATACATGTTCCATTCACTGGTTGCCATATTCTGTTACATGTTTCCATAAATGTAAGCATATCTAGGCTTTTGCAAGTGATAGTAACATGTTGTTTTCGGGTTTTTTATGTTATTTCATGCAGAATAGATGAGGGTACGTGACTTTAATAATTCAGAGTTCGGTCCTTTAAAAACCGGGGAAAAATAGTGTTTAGATGGAGAAACTCATGAGAAAGTATGAGCAAAATTGAGAGTTATCCTTTCCCCAATATTTTGTTGAGAATTATCAGAATAAGGTGGCTGTTGTTGGTTTTTAAAGCCTGGTTTACCCATGTGGCAAAGGGGTGGTATAAAAAAGGCAGTCAATATGTGTTTATTTTCCATCCAGACTGCCCACCTAAAACTTACCGTGGTGTCCACTCAGGATAGTACACATGCTTTGCTTCACAGCTGGTGTAAATTTGTAACAGTATTTTACATTTGGCAGGTGGTGTTGCTTGCCAAATGTGTCCAATGATGTCAATGGACCATTCCATAATCAAACACTTGGCATGCAGCCTGCCGAGGTCGCCTTTGAAACCATAAACCAAAAAATAAAAAAAATCAGCTCGTCTCCTGAGCACAGGCTCTGATATGCTGTTTTGGATGGTTCCTTTCCCTTGCAGGGTCCTATGGAGCCGCCCTTGTTTGTGTTAGTAAGCTGTGTGTGTCTCCACAAACACACAGACACTGCAAGGAAAAACTATGCCATCCCCACTGCTCCCCACTCCTTCCGTCTCTCTACTGTAAGCTAGTAGATGGACAGCTTCTGTAAACTGCTCTGTCCATTGGATCTTGCACTGGACAGGACGTTTACGGATGCGGAGCTGAGAGAGTTGGAGCTGTTTTCAAACATGATGACTTGCTTAGGCAAGATTGTAAAGCAATACTTTGCAGGACAATGAATATTTGTTTGATCTGGGTTCCTTATTAAAAAAAAAAAAAGATTGAGTTTAATACTACTTTAACCTCCTGACAGTGACAGCTATAAAAATACATTCTGGATTAGCTTCACCAGGACAAAGAGAGGAGGTGAATCTTTTCAGAAGTAACACAAGCAGCAATAATCCCTGAAAGGACTTCTAACCTTTCCCTATTACATCTAAAACTAAATTTTACAAAATGCTATACATACATGTTAATGATTTTTAAATGAACACTTATCTGCAAGAACTGTTGTATTTTATTTGCCTAGAGTTCAGTTTTAATTTCACAGAATCGCACAATTGTCTAAATATATGGCACTCATTGCTACTATGTGCCGCTGCACTGAGCAAGTGTAGCTGCAATATACAGAGACATCTCTAATATGGGTCAGATATATTTTACATTCCTTTTCTGCTTTTAAAGCAGAACTAAAGTCCTCTGCCGGAACTCAGGATTTGTCAGAGCACAATGAAAACCAGACAAGCAAAAGGTGCTAGTTAAAATATTTATTAAGAACAGTGTCCTCAGGAGAAAGCAAGAATCATAAACCAGAACAAGCCAAAGTCAGGAGCCGGAGTGGGTAGTCGTACAAGCCAGATCGGGAACACGGAGATCAGCGTTGTCAGGAACAAGCCAGGAGCAGGAGCCAGGAAATCAGCGTTGTCAGGAACAAGCCAGGAGCAGGGGCCAGGAAATCAGCATTGTCAGGTACAAGCCAGGAACAGGGGCCAGGAAATCAGCATTGTCAGGAACACGTCAGGAGCAGGAGCCAGAGGAGAACGTTAGCCAGGATTGGGTCATACACAGAATAAGGATACTCAGAGCAGCAGAAATGCACTTGCAGGAAGACCAAGCAAGGGCAAGGTCAGACTGGAATGAGTGGTTTATATAGTGGGTAGGGTGACATCATCACTCAGAGACAGGAAACTCCCATCTGACTCTCCCAGATGATGCTCTCCTGTTTGGCCATAAAAGGGAGCTTGGAAGTAGTGAGCAACATTACAGAGTCTGCTCAGGCAAAAGAGAAATCACAGGTGGGTAAAATGGCAGCCAAGCCAAAATGCTGCAACACAGATAAGTCAGGGTGGAACCCTGACAGTATTGTTGATATAATATGCAAATATATTCGTTCAGCATATTTGCACATTATGCTAGACTTGCCTGTTAAAGTCCCAGCATATATGATACTGTTATACCATCAGCATTGTTATAGGAATCCATACTAGAGTTGTTTTTGACAATGCAAATCAAAGCTTACTTGAAAAATCCCTAACTGATGGATTTGTCAATGACGTCCCTCTGTTAAAACCCAAATGTACACTTGGACTGTGCGACATGGATATAAATGGCCACAGCAGCCCTTTAGTTAACAATACAAAAAATAACAAATACCAAACATAATAACCAAAAGAACATACAAATAAATAATCTGAACTACTGTTGGATCCGAGAAGGGGGTCTTTCGGTGCCCATCAGACAAAATAACAGATAAGGGAGGGGAGAAGCGCTGCAAACCAAGTGAAAAACAGGGTGATTTTTTAGGAAAGGAGGGCTGGTAAAATAAGGGCCAGTTGTGATTCCCGACCTTCAGTGGTTGTTCCAATTTCTCCAAAATCTCCCAGAAAACATAAATGTGTGATACGGAGATGAGTAAAATTGTGTGAAATAAATCAAAACAAATGTAGAAACTTACCCTTAGGTAAGGAGTGTTGCGAAATCATCGGCGAGGAGTAGAGGTGGATGGTTCCGGTGTTCCAAGGCGTCTTGACTGTGGCCTGTTGTTTGGTGGGATGTCTGTCGTCTGTTGTCCTGTTGATTGAAGGTAGCGAGAAGGCCGAGGCGGTGGCGGTGTGTTCTTCACTTGCCCTTAGGTAAGGAGTGTTGCGAAATCATCGGCGAGGAGTAGAGGATCGGCGGGAGCAGTCCTTGTGGTGTGCGGGATAGGAGGCCGGCGGTGTCACACTTGTGTGTGTGATGAAGGAGGGGGACACAGATGGCTCGTGTTACCGCGAAGCTGCGGCACTGATCTGGGTGCCAGAGTGCTGGGCAGTGGTTGCAGGCTGGAGTGGGGCACTCGGTTCGTACCCGGTGCTGGCGGAACACACGGGCATTGGTCGGGTGGAGGCTGAGTGCGTGCAGAACGAGGCGGAGGGGGGGAGAGAGAGGGACACAGAACAAGTACATTCAGTACTAAATTTTATAGGACCCCCTGATCGAGCACTGTATCTCGGTATGCTGTCCTTGTAACTTTCCATATCAGACAAAATAAGACCTCTATTAAAACCTCTCCCATTTCCCCAGTCGCACCCCCACCAGCTCGAGGACGTTTACTGCTTCCCAAGTTCCAAGGGCCGGGTCCCCCAACAAACACCAACACCAACAAGGGGGAAAGCACCATAACAGCTGATGATGCTCCACTGCGCCAATGCGCTCTAGCAGTCCATTTCATGCAGCTCCTCCCCGTCCCCTGACTCCCCCAAGTCATGTAGCCCCTCCGCTCATTATCTCCGGGTCTGTCTTTTTATGTAGTGTGTGCTGCTTTCCATCTGTCCATCACTTTCAACAACTCCATGGACTCCCAGTGTGCTTTGCATCTCTTTCCCTGCTGCTTGATGTGATGCAATCTCGATTTCTTAAAACTACATATTCTATCATGCTTTGCTTCTAGCAAGCAATGATGATGTTACATTGTGGGAAGTTCAGACTGAGTTGTGTCACAGTTGTGTTGAGTGGTGACACAAGAATGTGCGTTAACAGTGTGTTATGGAAATTCACTTGGTTCAACGCACAAATCCATGCCGCATTAAGCTGCGCCAAATGCAAAGAATTTCCCTCGTTGTACTACGCTCTTTTGTGCAAGGACTGGAAGTAACCCCCTTCAGAGTCATGTAGAGTCAGGAGACAGCTGTTGCTTGCTTGATAATCCCATGCTTAGAGACCTGAGCAAAGGTATGTTTATTGTTTTATACCTGCCCAACAGGACGTGATGTCAGACAGGAATGGGTGTCTCAAACAGCGAGACAGGAAAGGGGCAAGACTGGAAGTGATGTCAACATCCAGCAAACCAGGAAATGGGGCAGACAGGAAGTGAACAGGAGTCAGCTAACAAAACACATTAGTAGAACAATCACATGTAGTAGAATAATCTATCACCACCGGAGTGACTTTATCCAGCATTGCTCAGTGATCCAGGCACACCAGAGAGACTATGATACTCGTGAGTGCTTAATTACGGGGACAACGTTATATTATCTCAAGCGTGTTGATCAGGCACACCAGAGAGAACAAACGCACGTTCCTTTCATATACTGCGTTCCAAACAAATGTATCCACGCAAGCCAATAAATCCATGCATTGCACGGGGGGCCCCAGCCGGCGTCCATACATTCGCCAAGAAGACACTGCTCCGCCGCGCATAAGATATCTCCTCCAATGGATTAACCCCCCAGCGCCTATTTACCTAGACACTGAGAGACTAATGACAAAACATTACAATACACTAAAAAACACATTCTAGTAAAATTTCCACAACAAGTGAAATTGTGTTACTCCATTAAGGAAATACATCCTATGGGCCTCTTCAATAAGTAAGTTTAAAAACTTCTAGCTGGATATGGTTATTAAGAGTGGGATAGAACTTATGGAAATGCAATATAGAATTACAGATTTATTTTTAGATTTTAAACATAAATACCCTTTAATTTATCCCAGCACCTGGAATTGTACTGTGAGCTGCACGTGTGGATCAATTAAATTTAGAAAAAACATTGCTGGCAGCCAATTTCTTTTTACAGAAGAGATGTACATAGTTTTAGAGAAATTATTTTGAATAACAGAAACTATATAAAAAGCACCCATCTCTCCTCATTATGATTAGGCACAGAATAAGACTGAACCCAAGCTCTACCTGGCTAATTAAGTCAGCCTTTTAATAACTCTTAAGCGGTAAAGTGCCTACTTATTAACCTGTCAGAACACGATAATAGCCATTGATACCTCACTCACTTATTGGCTGAGATGATTTTCATTAATTCCTATTCTAATGTGGGTGCATTAGTGAGGAGAGAGATGGCTATCCTTCTTTAGAAAAATCATCATATTGTGAACACTTTGTTTCTTGCATATACTGTAGTTAAACAGTGTCCTTTCTGTAGAGAAACATACAATTCATCATTCACTATCGCATGGTTTGCTGTAGTTCATACAGTTCTGGGTCCAAATATTCAAGCAAATCAATAAAAGAAAATTAGCCATTTTCCTGAGCATCACTATTGACACCTTTTTTAACTTTTAGTTTAATGAAAGGCTGGCTGGTAATTTTACAATACATGCAGAACCCCAGTTTCTTCTACAGCTTCTACAGGGTATGGTGTTGACATCAGTTGGGTGTCCCTCTCTGATTTTTAGGATAGGGGATGGCTTTATTTAGCCTTTCATATCAACTCAATTGCTAAACTAAAAGTGCACTTAAAGAATTTCCTAAAAAAAAAGAAGGCAATTATTCACCTCACCCATGCCGCTAATCAAGAGAAATTGCCAATTAAAGTCTCTTCCGATACCAATACTTCCAAGAGTGTCTATCTCTTGTGTCCCCAGCTATGCTCAATAGTTCCTCCTGCCAGCCACCCCATCACTGGTGTGTCCTATAGTGATGTAGCGGTCGGCCGAGGAACCACTGACTGCAGAGGGGGTCACGGTAGATCAACACTCCTGGAAGTGTTGGTTTTCTAAAGTTACTTCAGCAGGCAATTTCTCTTGATTAGACCAGCATGGACATCAGGAGAAGTAAGTATAGGTGACTCTTTTATTTAACATCCAGATTAGTGACAGAGTTGCTTTACAACTTAAAGCGTTGTACAAAATATGGTTCTAAAGAGCTGTACAAAATTTGGTTCAGGCACCTAAAGAAGACATACTTGCAGCAGTCTTCAAAACTTTGCCAATATAGGCAACTCTTCGACACCTTCCGGTAGTGCTGTTTTATGCTACATCATGTTCGCCACAAATTCTTATTGGCCTATCACTATGATGGGCTGTCTCACTGGCCAATAAGAACATGCAGGAGTCAATGAGAGGTGGCCATTGGCACTATCTTTGCCTGTCAGAACAGCCCAGGATTCAGCTGTAATTGCAGAGTTTTGGAGGTTACTGCAGACCTGTTCAGTCACCTCTAGGCGCCAGCTTCCTATATCTGCAGCAGATTTTCCTGGGGATTATTTTAATGTACAAAAGTCAACTGCTCAAGTCAGGGAAAAATAATAATGAAAAAAATAAATAAAAAATGCATAGATATATTACACTTAGACACACACAGACACACACACTGTAAAACACATAAAGTATTTTTCCATAATTAACTTCAAAGATACATTCCATTCATTTCTCAAGCTATTAGAGGGCAAAAAACGCTTTGGAGCTTAAGTCTGTGCCAAACACGTTTCAAGGGCCCCCCTAGACTTTGGTCACCCCAGAGAAGCTGCTGGTAAATTTAACAGCCAGCCTGACTCTGCAGTATATGGATTTTCTTTTAAAAGATCTTTAGAAGTTACTTCTTCAAAGCAAGTTTCTAACACATGGAATAACGGTGTAACCCTCAGGTGGTAATGGAATACATGACATTAATGGTCTTATGTTTCCTTCCTCTGGAGCTCCCTATAAAATAAACGGGCTAAGTGGGAGTCTTTAATGGTTCAGAAAGCTATGGAATGTTATCTCCGGAGAGTAGCAAAATATTCCGTTTTATTTGATAACTGGGGAGATGGATATGTATTGTAAGTGTATTATGTATATTAAGCTTTGTCAGCTGTATGGCATTTATGGGTAGAAAGTGGAATGAGGTCATAGTTATTTATAGTGGTGTAGTGCATATTCAGGAAATTGAGAAATAGGCTAAAACTTTGGGAGACAAATATAATCTTTCGGAAAGATACATTTCTTGCACATAACCATTTTTATGTCCATTCTGACACAGAGATGTGTATGAAGTGTCATATGACAATTCATATATGTCTACTTTGCTGCAGTGCTTCAAATAAGCAGCCAAAGGTTGTCATACAGGATACAAGGGGAACACACAAGAAAAGCACCACTCCTTTATGGTTTAGGGAAGGAATGAGCGGTGTGCTTGCTGCTGGGGGCTCCAATATGTCCTTGCACCAATATGAGTCCATACAAACAGAAGAAAAGCTGGCTGCACACTGGATTCCACTGGAATAGTTTATTTTACAAAATCACTGGTGTCCCACTGGTCATCGCTGTGTCCCGCCCAAAGTCTGCCCCCCTCACGCATTTCACCCAATCACAGGCTTAGTCTCTACCACTTTATTAAATTCAATAAACTATTCCAGCAGAATCCGATTTTCTTCTGTTTGTTGTCATACTGGAGTTACACTTTCATACCAAGTGAAAATGTTTGGTGGAGTTTTAATAATGTGGTCAAACCAAAGTGCCATGACCCCTAACCCCCTCAGACATATACATTCTAAGCCTTGTTTATTTTACCTACAACCGTGCTAAGCATAAATTATGGCAAATGTCAGTAGTAATGACAATTAAAGCAGCTGTCCTAAAGTAACAACTGATACACATGAGGTATGTTGGAAGGTGCACCAGACCAAGAGAAGGAAATTAATGGAGGTCCTGCATGAATCGAAAAAGGAATAGACCAAGAAAGAGTTGAAGGAGAACTATGAGGTGAGTGAATTACACTCATCCCCATAGTTAGAGCCGACATTGAAACCATCACACGTCGACTCTATAGATCGGCAAGCGAACACATACCGTCGCTTGTTCACTTCACGATCATCTCCCTGCAGAGAGCGGTGACTCCCAGTCACCACTCGCCGCAGGGATTCCCCTCTCCTATCCTCCATTGCTGACTGGAGGAATGGACGGGGAGGGAGTGGGCACAGCTGGCTCTGCCTCTAGATAGGCAGAGCACGCTGTCAATCAGCCAGCTGGGTGGATCTCAACAGTATTGTCATGATCAGTCTCAGCTGCGGTGCTCTCAGTATATAGCAGGCAATAGCGGGCAAGTCCATCCCTTGGGGGAAGTCTAAGGCACACAAATTGGAACTGTCATTGAATCAGTGGTGCAAGGCTTGAGACAAGGGTTGATTTAAGTTAATTATGACTTTTTGTTAGTACAGTACAGTAAACATACAAAGATTCCCCCCTTGGAAAACTTTCTAATAATTGTCAGGTTAGGGTTAGGGATATTACATCTGAATACAACATTGTGCATGAAACTTGTAGATAGAAAAACTTCCTGTGCATCATAGGTAAGCATGCACATAGAGAGACTAACATTGCACAATACCAGGGGTCCTCAAACTACGGCCCGCGGGCCACATCCGGCCCGCCAGGGTCCTTGGCCCGGCCCATTTGTGTATCAAGGCCGGGGAGCTGCAGGCCCCTACCTTTACTACCTCCCGGCCAGCCGTTGTAAGAAAAACGGCCGGCCGGGAGCTCTCTAGATAAGCCACGCACACTTGCACACGCCTTGTGGTGCGCGCGCGGGAAATCCAGTAAATTTTAAAACAGGCAGCGATGCCTGTTAACATGCAAGCGATCCGCCGACTGTAGAGCCAGCGGATCGCTTGTATGGAAAAAAAAATAGGAAACAAAATTAAAGATTACCCATACATACACGCATGCAAACATGCGTCGGGTGCGCATACCTGCGAAAACAACAATTGCGCCCATTACGCCGCACATGTTACATATCGCCGCGAACGTCGCAGTGTGAGCAATAATTCTAGTGCCATCAATCACTGATAACAAGTAAAAGTTTTTAAAGCGTCGCCTAGAGTAAATTTTGGGTATGGTGTTTTTTTGCGAGCTTGACATGTTTGGTGTCTATTTACCCGACGTGACCCCGTCTTTTATGTTTTACCAAAAAATTGGGTGATAATAAATGTTTCCTAACATAATGTAAAAAAAATAATTTTTATTTTGAAAATTTTCTGTAATTTTCCCAAAATATAGTAAAAAAATTAAAACTGCAGTGGTGATTAAATACCACCAAAAGAAAGCTCTATGTGTCCCCCAAAAATGGTATAAAATTAATTACAGTACAGCGTTGCAGGACGGAATAAATGTCAAAGTACAGCAGGGAGAGATCGTCATTCTGCCGGCCCCGTCTGGGTGTCAGGGAAGACACACAGGCTGTTCCGGAAGCTTGGCAGCTTCTGTGTTCGGCCTGCATGGCTGTGCCCTTTCATCTCAGGGCGCATGCCGAGGCAAACCAAATGCCAGGCTTACTTTAGCAGCGTAACGCCAGTGCGGCTGCGCCCCTCCAACTTTGGGTGCACGCCAGCACAGGCTCTTCTAGGGCGGCCAATAAGAAGAGAACTGGGATATGAAGTGATGTCATCTCCCTGCCTCTCCCAAAGCTGCACACCGCTGTAGAGAGGTAAGACAGGGCAGTCTAAATGCCCATTCATTGTAATAAATAACAAATACTTGAGCTGTAGAAAATAATAAGAAATCATGCTAGCGCATGTTCCAGGCCAAGAGAAATGTATATGATGTTGCATCTCCAACATGGGACACCCCTGTTTATCAGCATTTGAAATAGCTTAAAAACCTTTTGACTTTAACCTCCCTGGCGGTATTCCCGAGTGATTGTAAGCATAACACCCATCGTGTTTATTTATAACTGCATTTTGACAATTCGAACATAGAATATTATATGGAATATATATTTGAAGTGCTAGAGTTTAGAAAAGATATATAAAAATTGAGGTGCCACATAAGTTTTATACTTTAAAAGTTGAAGGTGCTGATGACACGGCGAGTGCCTGGGAGTGCATATGTTACATCCCCGCTGCCATAACTCAAGGAGTGACATCAACGAAGTCTGGCGAGTAAACAGCCTGCATCCTGATATGCCAACATACATCGAAAAAGTCTCAGCAATTACTGAGCAACATATGGGCTCAAATGTTCCTGCCTATGAAAGTGACTGATAGTCATGTACAATGATTATTAATACATGCCTTCCATGAGGCTTCTTTTCTCAATTTATTGACTTCGATTCCTGACACTTTAATTGGCAGATGGCTTGTGATAGAACTTAACTTCTCTAGAAATTGGCTGCCTCCAGTGTCATTTAAAGGAGAGCTACATTTAGAATAAAAATCAACAGGAAATTATAGAGTCCCAAAATATGCGCATTAGCAATTTCTAAGATAGCGAACTGTAGCGTTGGCTGATTTGTCCCTAATCACAGCAGTTAGGATATATTGAGGAGTTTGATTATAAACTGCTTCACACCTTTGCATTTTAAACCCATCTGGTCTTGTTATGTGCTTTAAGTGTGTTTTTTTGTGCATTGCGGTGCATTTTACATGTGTGGTACATGTTTTTGTATTCTTTTTTTTTTCAGGGAGAATAGCATTTTGAGTGCAGTTCAATCAGTTCCACTGAACTCCAGGCACAAAAACGTTCATTGAAACGTATTCCTCTATAGCCGCAAAGTATATAAATCCCATTTGTGTGCACCAAATGCTTTTGCAAACCGAGTTATTGCAAGTGACATAATCACTGTGCTGTACATAGACTGTGCAAAGAGCAAAATTGTAGGAGGGGCCCGGGAGCTTTACCCACTACAGCAGGGGTGGGCAACTCCGGCCTTCCTGCTGTTGTGGAACTACAAGTCCTATGAGGTATTGCAAGACTGACAGTTACAGGCACGACTCCCCGAGGCAGAGGCATGTTGGGATTTGTATTTAAAGGTGGGCGGATCCATGCGAGCATTACGATAATAGAGACAGGAACTCCAGTGGACACAATCCATGTGCAATTGCCTTATTTTAATTGTAAGTGCATTTTAAATAAATTTATTCTGATATACTACACTATGGGAAGCATTTTTTCTCTCTCTGAGTACAAGAGAAGGTGGAAGATGGAGGAAAAGTATTAGACGGTTTTGGAAAGATAAGCCTGAGTTGGGAGCAATATACTCCAATTTATTGTCGGATCAAAAAACGAAGGAGAGGATTTGGTTCTATATATATCAACAAAGCGCTAATTGTTCATCTGAAATGCCGTGAGCAATAGGAGTCGGTGAGTGCGGCCAGATCTTATCTTTGAGCATGGTGGAGAGCACTGAGTCACTAATTGTTTATGCATTCACGGACGTGGTGTGGATTATAAAAGTTGGAAGATATATCCTCACATATTTCAAGGACTTTATTGTATTAAGAAGTAATGGACTTCACATATGGATATGTAGATTAAGTGGGAGTTGTACATCACTTGTGAGATTTAATACAGGATTTCCTATATGTACACATTCTATGTGATGTACTAGCACAAGTATATGCTTTTTTGTTATTCACATTTTTTTCTATGTTTATTATGGCTTAAAGTGTCTATACCATTAGACTAAGAGTTTTTTCTGAATTATCATTAGCACAGGCATTGTGAAACACACGCGTTTGTGGATAACACATAATTGTTTCATCACTTTGTGATAATTTCACAATTTATACAATTTTTCTCACATTTTAGGAATATATTTTTGTGAAGTTTGTGAAGCGCAGTGCTATTTTTCTTTTTCCCTATTTTGGGTGTACTCACCTATTAAGCAGAGCTGCTCTTGGAGTGTTATTTGATTCCTAGCACAGTTTTTTCTATTCAACACCAAGATTAATATACGAATACACATGACTCTTGTATTTAGATAATATTTGCCTGTCCCGAAGCTCAGCTTTAAGGCCAGGCAATAGTGTGGGAAGCTGCACTAATCAGTGAGGAATATTTGTACCTTAATGGCCAACCACTAAGAGGTTTGTTACCAGTGGTGCATGCTGGGAGAGGCCATGCTTCTCCAGGAAGTGACTTTGGGAAGTTGGAGTGACTCTCCCCCGGGCTGTGGTTTGGGGGAAGGCAGTGTTAGATTGCCTGATCTTCTTAGGCAGGCTGCCTATGTAGGAGGCCATGTGCCCAAGACCTGGGTGTGAGGCCTGGTCAGTGAGATTTGAGGATAGAGATGACATGGAGTAGCTTCTGTCTGTATGAGGAGCCAGGGAAGTTGGTCCTCTACCGATGCATTGAGAGTTCTTTTTGAAACGGTCTGGTAGCTATAACATCAAGTATTTTACAGCCAGGAGCTAAAGTCACAGACTAGCGAATTGGCTTAAAGGTTCTCCATGTTAAAGGTTCTCCATCTGTGAAGGCTGCAAGTACCTTGTCCTTGACATTTGGAGTCTACAACATTCTGGGTGTCCTGTGCCATAACCCTCTATCCCAAAGTTGTTTAATAGAAGTTCTTCAAGCATCTGAACAACGCCCGTTTTATCGGTTGCCAATGGAGGGCTGGTAAATGGTAGCTATGGAACTGTAAACCATGGACCGGCTAGTAGGGACCGATCTATCCAGCGGCACCTTGGGGGGCGAGCGCTACATATGTTTAAAGAATAAAAATAATATAGAATGTTAATATAACAAAACAAACTTTTGCTGTAATATTGAACTTCAATACAGAGATATCCCTGCGCTGTTTTTTTTTTTTCTCCCACAGAATGTTCTCAGTCTGATGGGCAGCATCATGCAACCCACTTCCTCTAAGCCCAGGTTTTCCTGGACCTGCCACAGTTGTTTACTGAACAGTGAAAGGAGAAGCAGTACAGTGATGTGTACATACCTCTGTTATTCTGCTCTCTCCTACTATCAGTATGCTTCTTGTTAGCACATGAACTGATTCGCTCCTAGTCCCACATCTTTCTCTCACACTCTCCTGTGGAGTAACTGCAAGAGGCTAATACCAGGTCAAATTCAGGTACACTGGTGAAATATTCATGATTACAGAGTTGCATTAACCCCTTCGTGACTGACGACGTACAGTGTACGTCGCCAGCATCGGGGCTGTTTAAACAGACTCCCGGCGACTTTTGCCGCCGGGAGTCTGTTTAAACTTGTAGAGCCGACTGTCGGCTTTACAACAGAAGCGATCCTGGCGACTTACCTGTCGCCAGATCGCTTCTGCGTCACGAAGAAGGGCCCCCCCCCCGCCGGACACCAGGGACGGCCTTAGGGGTGTGCGAGCAGTGCGGCCGCACAGGGCGCCATGGCAACAAGGGCGCCGTGCGGCCGACACAGCTCGTCCTGGGGGCGGCTTCTCTTCCCCTCACCGCTGGGCGCTGGCCATCCGATATGACAGCGCTCCCTAAATACAAAAAAATAAAAAGGAGTTCTAAAGTCGCAACATACAGTATACTTTCTTATTATAGGATCAGCATTGTAATTGGAATACACACTAGAGTTGTTTTTGATAATGCAAACAAAGTTTACTTGAAAAAAATTCTGCCTTCCGTCTGTCCATCACTTTCATCAACTTCCTGGATTCCCAGTGTGCTTTGCATCCCTTTTCCTGCTGCTGGTTTGTTATACAATCTTGATTTCTCAAGACTATATAGCCCATCATGCATTGCGACAGCAAGAAATGATAATGTTACATTGTTCAGACGTCGAGTTGTTGTTCAGAAGGCAGGTTCTGTGACAGTGGTGATACAAGAAACTGCATATTTATAGGGCTGAGTGAAATTGCGTCACTCTATTGAAGAAATACATCCTATGGACATCTTCAATAAGTATGTTTACAAACTTGGGATCGATCTGGTTATTAGGAGTGGGATGAAACATAGGGAAAATCAATATAGAAATACAGACTTATTTTTCGCTTTTAAGCATAGATACCCTCTTTTTCCCTTTCCATCATAAATGTTACTGTTTACCACTGATACTCAGCTACTCTCCCAGTAATACTGTAAATTTATGAAGGGGGAATTGAAACATGTCCATCTATACTGATTTAATGCAGGCACACTTCAAATCTAGCACAGGATAAAACACGGAGATAACAATATGAAGAACAGCCGGTTGTATTTTATGTCAGTGTTGGAGCCGTGCCTCTCATTTATTGCTTTTTATTGTCTGAAACACAGCATGAAGCAGCTTCTAAATATAAGAGTCTATTCTCATCTGTGCTCCCCATGGGAACCTGGTTAAAAAGGAAAGAATACCTAAAAAAAATGATGCAATTTACAAATTTGCACCCTTTTGTAGTGCAACATGGACCAGAGCTGGAAGTCCTAAATCAGCAATTTCTATACTTTTAATCTTACAGTGTGGATAAAATACTGTATATCATGACAAAAGATCACAAGTATGGCCGGTCATAAGTGCAAACTACGAATCTTTGCTCTCAGGCTTACCCAGCTCGTAGGGGTTTCCAGCAGTGCCATATAATTGGCTCTATTAGATATTTGAAAGAAATCAGAAAATAATTCTTCCTTAGCCACTTCGGCTCTCACACCTGTGGACCAAAGTCATTTTTACACTTCAGCTAGGGGCCTGTTTATTTAGATATAACTTTACTTGAGATAATAATGTAAAGTATGTACATATATATTAGGGATGCACCGACACCAAGTACCGTACTCGGAACAAGTACATGTACAGATACTTTTCGAGCTCCACGACTAGACTAGAGAAAAATTCAAAAGTTGGGAGGCAGCTGTCATTTGTAAGGAGCACACGGAGCTCCTGGGATTTCTACATCTGTTTTAACGTACGATTTTGTTTTTATAAATATAAATAAAGGGATGCACCAATACCAGTTTTGCGAGTACTAGTACCGATACTTGCCCAAGTACTTACAAGTACGAGTACTGATACATTCTTGTTTATTGTCATGTGACAGTTTTTCTAAAACAATATCGACTACTGATATCCGGACAGTGGTGGAGAGCCAGAGCCAGGACCCAGCTGCAACCGCAGCAACCCTGGTAGTTCTCATAAAAATGCCAAGCATGGCATTGGTACTCGAAAAATATCGGTGCATCCCTAATATATATATTTTGATATTGCCTTGTAAAATTGCTCGTCCCTTTGATCCGCAGATGAAAAAAAACAGAATAAATGCAAAAGTATCATTATAACAATGTGTACTGTTTATAAACCCTGTGTCCAGTGGTCATATTTTCTAGAAACAGAAGCTTTTACAGCTAATGTATTTACACAGTCTACCACTAGCACTGAAAAATGGCCTGGACAGGGAGGGATACTACAGGCTGGTACTTAACTGGTTAAAGGACATGTCTAGATAAAACTTTTTTTTTTCTTTCTAAGTTTTGGCTAGAGTGGGGAATGATTAGAACACCTGTTACTACTGCTATTACTGGGCTCTGTAAAGGTGCCCATACACTGCACGATTCTCGTACGAGAATCGTGCAGTGTGAATGAAGGCGTGCGACCGTTTCTACTGTATGGTCGCACGTCTTTTGTCTAAGGAGCATGCTAGAAAACCAACCGAAAATCTTACGATTTTCGGCTGGTTTGAATGATGTTCGGGAGACAAATGCCGAACGGGTCGGTGTGAGCACGCGCACACTGCCCGTTCAGCATTGCAGTCATCGAAATCCCGCCCCTCAGGGGGGCGGGCTTGCGATGATCGCAAGTACGATCTGCCTGTCCAAGATGGGCAGATCGTACGTTTTTGAAATTACTTTACAACCATCGCAAGACTAAGGTCTTGCAATGGTTGTAAAGTGTATGGCCACCTTTAGGCTCCAATCACAAAAGGACCAGTTGTCCGCGTGTATTTGGCCATAAGAATACGTACAGAACTGCTATAAACATAAAAAACAATGCACTTTATTGTGCATTGTTCAGACTTTTGGGGCGGCCGCGGGGCACAGAACCGCACATCCCGCAAAAAAATACAAGCGCAATTTTTTGGCAGATATAGTATTAGGCACAAATTATTGGAATACGTGCAGTTGTAAAGATTATAGTGTTTGCATGCCGTGAGTTCTTTTGCACGGAAAAACATGCGGGAAAGGCAAACGCTAAATGTGAATCGACCCTTAGAGTGCTCCTCTCATTGAGGCTCCATTCACACCTGAGCGGCTATCCGCGCATATTCAGCTGTATGGATGCACGCGGAGCCGCTCTAAAACACAAAAAATAATGCACTTCAATGTGCATCGTTCACACCATTGCAGGGACTGCGCAGCACAAAACCACGCGGCCTCTGAAATAGTGCAAGCGCGATAACCCGTCGGATTCTGCACGTTCGCGGCTATTTAATAGCCACAAATGAGCAGCATCCACGTGGATTGAAAAGCATTAGTGTTTTCATCCTGCACGGTCTTTCGTGCTGGTACCTCAAATGCTATGTGTGAATGCAGCCTTACTGTTCAGGTGACTACAGTTTTACAAGACAGGAAGTGAGGAGACCCTCCAACAGCAACACAGACAGAAATTATTTAAAAAAATATTTATTATATATTTGTTGTTATTATTATTAATATTATTATTTAATTTTTTTACTAAAATAGAAAAGGCTAGAACCCCTGTCTGCTTTTTATGATCATATGCATCCCTGTTGGAGATTTTTCCTCTCTTCTTGATTAGCAAAACCATTGCCACCATGACAAGTGTGAGGAAACCTTTTTTAACAAAGCCCCAAGTATCGGTATAAACCTAATGGGGTGGGGTGGGGGCTGTCTAACACTTCTCTACTCTCCCCAAAACATAAAAAAAAGGTTTTGGCTGGACTTGCCCTTTAAATATCACAGCAAGTTAGAACATGAATAACCTCAGATTATTTCCAGATACAGAAGCTAGACGTTCCCCCTCACACCTTGACATCCTGGAAGATAATTTACTTCTTAGCATAGAAAGCTTCCATAAAACTGGTATAGAAAAAAAAAAAGAATAACAGTCTTAGACACATATAAATGATTATATATGAGAAAATCTAAGAAGTCACACGCTGTACATTGAATACAGAGGAGGGCATCGGTGAGAAGCAGTAACGAATCTATTTTAGCACTCAGCAGGGCCCGTAATATGACAGAATCCCCAGTTGGTGTAGAGCAAGCACAAATTACGTGACAAGATGCGTCTCTGCGGAAGATGAGCTGTTCATTCTTTGTAGCATTAAACTTAAGCAAGTTCTTAGAAATTCTACATGAATCATACAGAGCAAGGCATTAAATATATACACAGCATGAAAAGATTAAAGAATACAGAATGGAGAAAGTAAAAAAAGGCGGCACAGAGGAGGACTGGGAAATGTGACAGGAAGCCTGGATTTTTCTTAATTTCAATACTAACACATGTTGTTCTGCTTGGCATGTTCTAAAGAAGGTCTCCTCCCAAAACACTTTGGTCACGATCCATTTTTTTTATTGTGTTACTGTGATCTGTATCTGTGCAAGGGCCAGTTCACACCACAAAGAATGCGTTCCAGAGCGTTCAGGGGCATGGTGGTGCATTGAAGTCAATGGCACCACAGCCACGCCCCCTGCCATCAGTGCGATCGCCAACACCCGAACGCGTGGCACATTAGTACATTAGTGCATGCAGCATTTTTGCAGATTGCACTGGACTGAAACGCAGGCACTAACGTGCCACGCGTTCAGGTGCCGGTGATCTCACTGCGGGAAAAAAACCCCAGAAAATCTAGAGTTCCGTTTTGGTGGACATGATTGTGATGGATCGGGGGGAATCTGATGAAAATGGACACATGTCCACGTACATTCGATTCTCCATAGACCTAACGTGGCTTGGACAGCTCAGTTTTTCCCTTTATCGCAAGAATGCACACAAATGTCTCAAGAGTGACATCTGATCTGTTCTGTTCCGATCATCAGGGAATTTGTACATAAATCCCCTGCAGATCAGAAGGGGCAGCACGTATGAAAGGGGCCTTAGTCTGTTTAAATTTATGTTAATGAGCAAGGCCATCCCTTTTTTGAGGCAGCCTGAGAATGTTGCCTCAGGCGGCATCTTTTTTGGTCATGTGCGGTGGGGTTTGGGGAGGGGGGTGGCAGGCAGAGCGGCATGGCTGTCCTGCTTCACAATGTTTGCATTGTGCCTGCTGCCCTCTTTCCAGCCAGAGCATTCCAGGTTGCTAAGAGCCGGGTGCGGAGATATATAATGTCCATACATATCTCTCTGCTCAGCTCTTAGCAACCCGGACCACTTTGGCCAGCATCCCACCGAGCTTGTGGCAACCAGTGATGTCACTGGTTTCCAGGAGTTGGGCAGGGCGCTGAGTTGGGCGGGGAAAAACAGAGCCTGCAGAGGGCAGCGTCACTCTACCACTACAGTCACCTTCCCCACCTTGCACTCAGGCAACAAAAAGGTTAGGGACACCACTGATAATGAGCACTGAAAATAGTCTCAACTGTGATATTTACATATGAATAAGGCGTGGCTCATTCTCCCCAAAAAAATTCCGCGCGTCAATAGAGTGTTCGGGTTTTGCTGGAAGAAAAGGTGGCAACCCTACTGATGTGGGCGCCGGTCACCTCACTGCATAAAGACAGAGCAGGCACCGCTGTCACGGAACAGACAACAGGCTACACATTTAGCATGCAGGCATGTGTGAATGGGCCCTTTAGCATGTTGCTGTTCATCAATAATGGCATCCTAATGCACATTAAAAAAGTTTCTCCTCACTGTTGCTCACCACAAAAATAATATCGGTGTGTTATTTTGTGTCATAGTGAATGGGCACAAATTAACGCAATTTGCAACAATACAGGTGAAACTCGAATAATTAGAATATCGTGCAAAGTTCATTTATTTCACTAATGCAACTTAAAAGGTGAAACTAATATATGAGATAGACTCATTACATGCAAAGCAAGATAATTCAAGCCGTGATTTGTCATAATTGTGATGATTATGGCTTACAGCTCATGAAAACCCCAAGAACCCCAAATCCACAACCTCAAAAAAGTAGATTATTACATGCAATCAATAAAACAAGGATTGTACATAGAACAATATCGGACTTCTGAAAAGTACAAGCATGCATATGTACTCAGTACTTGGTTTGGGCCCCTTTTGCAGCACTTACTGCAATTACTTTTGCACGATATTCTAATTATTCGAGTTTCACCTGTACATAAAAACCTGTTTGTGTGAATACATGCAAGGGTGAAAAGGGACCCTTAAATAAAGAGAAATGTAGGCATGGCCACTGGTGACCTCTTCCTACATATGCAAGTTGACTGGCTGTTTTGCAAACCCTCTGGGTTCAGTACTTTCTGGGTGACTGAACCTGAGAAAGGGTGCAAATCAAGTCAGTAAAATCTAAAGTCTTTACCTGAATACTTGTTACAGGTTAGAGATTTAAATGATTTAACAAGTAGCATGTTCAGAATCAGGTCTCAGCAATCACAACCTCATTGTTTCTCTCAGGAAATGTTTGAAACGTGGGGTTACTTTGGAAAGCAATTAACCCCTTCTGGCACAACCTCATCCAAACAAAAGGCCAACAGTCCAGCTTTCCTCCCCTCCCCATCAGGGAGTAGTTCCAAAGGAAGCGCACAACCAATAGCTAAGAGCACTCACATGGTGTCCTTAGGCGTGCATAAGAAAAGTTCCTCCCTAATTGCTGCCCAGATCATCTGTAGCGTCACCCAACACTAACTATACACCCCTGGGTAACCAAGTATGAGTGACAGGAAATAGTTGCCAGAACTCTAGCTTAAAGGGCCTTACACCCTGTTCCATGTGTCCTTGAAGGAATAACTACTGGTAAGCGACAAAATTCAGTAATGAGCATGTTAAATGAATAGAGAACTGCATGTGTCTGCCCATATTTGGAATCCCCATTTTGAATAAATATATAATTCCATTAAAACCACAGCAGCAATACTGCATGTCTGCAGTATAACTCCTGCCCTATGTATTTGTAACCCCATCTAGTTACTACTGGACGTATCCCATCGCACTCCTGACTATAGAATCCCAATATAATCCGGGGTGGGTGCTGCAGTGACAAACGCTTGGTGATGCGTTAGTGAATACCAAGAAAAGGAGAAGTCACTCCAATTGTGATGCCAATATATCTTTTTATTGATGTGCATTCACATTATCACAAAGCAAACAACGTTTTGGGGCAGCATAGGGTCCCTTCATCGGGCAACAGTTACTTTTAGCTAAGTTTGATAAACTAGTGAGCCTCTCCTACTATACAATGATCATCAAACTGTTATAATTACAGTGGAACTGAGTAAGGCCTTGTTCACACCAAATGCAGAGCAGATCCGCTCAGGTTTCTGCACATGCAGTGCAGTGAGTTGTGCCGCGTTTTTGATGCGTTCCGGGCCGTTTTTGGTTAAAAAAATATAATTTTTTTTTTTTGTTTAACATGGGCTTTCAGTGTGTTTCAGGCATTTGCACGCGTTTTTGATACGTTTGCATGCGTTCCATAGCAGGTGCAGAGCATGTAAAATAGGGCTTGCCGCAGTGTTTTCACCTGCTCTGGAACTGCACGCTGCGATCTGAACTGGAGCCAAAAATACCATTGGAATACATTGGACGCAGTTTTGATCCGGTCTGCAACTGCTCTGCACCTGCTCCCCGCTTGGTGTGGTGGTGGTGGTGTGTGTGTGTGTGTGTGTGTGTCTGTGTGTGTGTGTGTATATGGGTGCAGTAGGATCACTTATTACAATGTGCATGTAAGCATAGCTCATTTGCACATTATGTAAAACTTGCCTCTGAGTTCAATGTGTTCAAGCAACAAGCTGCTCCATCACCACCTCTGCCATCTACTCCGACGCTTCTTCTGCTGCTGGTGTCTTCCTACTTCAAGGATAGGGTGGCCATTGATGAAGTTTTGATCCGGTCTGCAACTGCTCTGCACCTGCTCCCCGCTTGGTGTGGTGGTGGTGGTGTGTGTGTGTGTGTGTGTGTGTCTGTGTGTGTGTGTGTATATGGGTGCAGTAGGATCACTTATTACAATGTGCATGTAAGCATAGCTCATTTGCACATTATGTAAAACTTGCCTCTGAGTTCAATGTGTTCAAGCAACAAGCTGCTCCATCACCACCTCTGCCATCTACTCCGACGCTTCTTCTGCTGCTGGTGTCTTCCTACTTCAAGGATAGGGTGGCCATTGATGATACAACTCTCAGGCATGCACATTGGAGTTGCAGAGTTGCATTACTCCGGCTTTACTCTTTAGTATTTTCCTGATGATGGGAGTGTACACTACGCATTCGCTGCAGGCAGTGTACATAAAGGAAAAATCCTTAAACAAAAACAAGAATTGACAACTTTTTTTTTTTTGATAATTCAGTTCCGTTTTAGGAAGAAGAATTGAGCTCCAAGATACTTGAATTGAGGTGACTGCTGCTGTTCACTAACAAAAAGAAACAGCACATAACCAGAAATTGTGTAGTCACTGATTATTTTTACCCTAAATATTGTTCTCCTTTAATTATGACCAACATGTGGGAGCTTTTTTTTCCTTACTGATTTTAGCTATGTTAATGCTTAGTTGTCTTTACTTATTTCTGAGGAAAAGTAGATCCTCAAGGTGACATTGCAATAGAAGTGTAGCAACTTTTCTAAGCGAGATTTTTAACTGGATAAAATTAGACACATTAGTTAAGGTGTTGCTCAAACACGTCTGTGTGCAAGTCGCAAAATAGGAACACCATTAAAGTCAATGGAGTTGCAATTCGTATGGGCTGTACATGCCGCGATAATTCCGCTGGGAATCCCAGATGATATCTTTGACCAAATTTTGTAAATGATGTCATCTGAGGATTCCTTGCACTAAGCTATCTGTCATTTAGCAGTAGCAGTATGGCGTGTACAGAACGGTAGGCAACAGGTCATCATGGTTAATGTAGATGACCTCACTGGACGTGATTGACGTGGATTACCTTGCTGGATGCTGTGAATGATGCTGGATTTACTTTTGAGGATATTAAAACGTTATGTTAAAAGCCAGTAGGTATTTGTATAAGAGCTGCGCAAACTGTTGGCGCTATATAAATCCTGTATAATAATAATATTAGATTTTTAATTTGGCAGGTGTTTTTTTTTTTTTTTTGGAATTCGTATGACAGACAGATATCTGGACCACCTTTTTGGGGGCAAATAAAGGTCAGGAAGAGGCCCTTGTCCCTCAACATTGAGAGAAGGCTTCTTTGCCAAGGGGAGGAGGTTGGGGGGACTTTGCCAGCTCCCCTTGCAAGGTACCCCCTCCAATGTTGAAAGGCATGTTGCCAGGTATGGTACAGGAAGGGGGGATGGGGTACGCTCATTACCCACTGTTTCCTGGCCACCTTATTTTTAAATTATTATTTGCTCATCTTAGGGGGTAAATCTGGATGCCCCCTGCCTTTGGGAAATCTGGGGCATTTCTTGTGATGATAGATATTCCCGGAGTCCAGAATTACAATACACATTGGCTTTTTGATATTTAAATATTCCTACCTATATCTGTGAAATTGTATTTAAGTTTGTAACTACTAAATTAAGGTATTGGTTGACTTGACCCCAGAAATGACTGAAAGGAAAACACCATAAACCCTTATATGATATTGGTGGGTCCACGCTCCAACTGAATGCCGCTGCACTTGCCCCAGTGAGGTCTCCATGGTCACATCCCTGGTGCAATTGGATTGCAAATAACTAGTGTACCTCAATGCTCTGCTGATGAAGAAGGTCATAGTATGCCTGAAAAATGCATATAGTCATCCTCACTCCAACTAATTATTTGCTTCTCTTATGGAAATATCTTCCTGAGATAAAAGCATTTGAGATGTAAAAGAGGCAAAAGCATTTGAGGTGTAAAGGAAGTAAAATAATTTGAGGTGTAAAGGATGCACAAAATGATAAAATTAGGCAAATATCCTATAGTTTTACTGTTCACAATCTTATATGGTTTTATCTCTAATCAATAGAATTACTTTTACACAAATTATCTATATTGTGGAACTCTTAAACTATGCACATTATGTGGCCTTTAGCACATATTTGGCTAAAATATTTTGAATTCAGTGCAATCGAACATAGCAGATGTTCTGTTGTAGCTTTTCAGATCCGAATATACAATGTTTGGGACAAATTTTTCCCAAACATGAACACCAAAGCTAATTACTGCTAATGCATCTTCCAGGACATAAAATATGAATTGAAAGCTAGCAATTGTGATAGATGCTTTCAATATAGCCCAACATAAACCAGAGAAGCCCCACAATCTCATGATTTCCCACAAGGGCCACGGCTGGTTCAAGGAAGTGACCCTCTTACAATGAAAGGTTAAAATCATATGGTCCTGATAAATGACTTCTCAAACTCTGGCAAAGCCTTCCCCCTGGAGATGGTCCCGCTTTCCCTATCAGACTGGAAAAATGACAATGTTATTGACAGGACACAGTGTGATTTACAAAATTCTAAATTATACTAAGCCATACACTAGAATCAGGTGAAAAAGTCATTTTTATTATTAATAGCGGATTTTCATTATTAATAGCACGTCCTGAAAGAAAGAAAGAATGACAAATTGCTTGCAAGTAATGTCTGTTCACATTTATTAGCACTGTGTCATGTCTCCCTAATACAAAACCAGCCTAAAGTACAGCTACATATGAAGTCACATAGCATGGGATCAGGTGGAGGGATTGAAACAAGGGAGTGTGTAAGTGTATTGTGTGTTACACCCATATATGTACCCCATTCCTCCCATTTGGCACATGGAAGCTTATTCTGGGATATGTACAGAAGTAGAAATGGGTACCACAGAAACCTCTTTCACCCCAAAACAGCAACTGGGCCTCAGGTAAGGACAAGGACTCTACATACTTATAAGACAAGTACAAGATCCACCCTATTCTTATCTTGGCTATTGTTAAATTTGGCTATGAACTTCTCATAAATTTAATGAAGAATGCACAGCACATGCATGGGCCTGATAGGGAGTAGGTGAAGCTATTTATTAACCCTTGCAATGGGGCTACCCCCGTACTGCAAGGGTTAAATGCTCGTTTTTTGTCTAGATACTAAACAAAAAAGATATACTCACCAAATCATCCGATCCGCTCCTTGCTTCTGTGATCACTGAAGCGTGTCTACTACTCCGCTGCACAGATGGACAGCTCCCCAGCATCCTCACGTCTGTACAATGTCTGTACACAGTGTATAGAGCCTGATAACCCCGGGATATAGACATGTAAATTTTGTTTAGTTTCTGATGGATATTCGTATGAATTTCCTTAAATTTAAACATTTGTATGCATCCGAATTTCCAAATTCGAACCCAATGCTAATAAATCCGAAAGTTCGTTTAACAAAATTCCGTACTTGGCAGAATTTAATTTAAAACAAAATCGAACATGTGACTGTTCTTTCTGTTGCTGGCAGCAACTCATCAATAACTCAATTCATATTCCTCGATTAAATTATTTCTTCACTGCCTGAACCAGCAAGGGTTTGTAGAGTACATCGGAGGTAGCAATAGATAATGTCTGTTCTGGGTAGGTCTATGGCGTCTTGAATCTGGGGAGTCCCTCTTCAAGCTGGTGAAGATTGTGGCGGTAAGTGAGGACACTGTGTGTGAAAAGTGCCACTGCAGCTTCACTCTGGAACACTGTTATCATATTAAGACACAGACTGCAGTGCCCAGGACCAACATTATCAAAGCCCTGAAGATGGTGGAGCCCCCATTCCCTGAAACACATTGGGTATGTTTTATGTCATACACCAATAGTTTCCAAGATTTTCTATTTACACACTTTGCTCTTCACCTACAATCTGAACCAGTGAGGTGTCACGCCGTCTCCTGCTCCCTTCTTTGCATTTCAGATTCTATATCATTTCGGCCAGCGAGGAAGTAACTTTCATTAGATAAAGTGGCAGTTGCATTCCAGTGATTGTGCCACTGAAGGTGCGACTTGTCACAATACATCCCTGAATATTATTGTATTATGGCATTAAACTCTTTTGCAATCTTGCCACTCTCCAGTACCCATATGGTAAATTCGGTGGACCTTAATGATCTACAGCAGTGGTTCTCAACCTGTGTAACCTCAGGACCCATATTTCTCCAAGGTAATTAAGTCGTGGCCCAAGTCGCACTGCAATGGAATGCAATGCGTTCTGGTATGGAGGTGGGGATGAATCGCAACGCACCTCCTGTACGAGTAGCAGGTGCGATTGCGTGGTACAGTGCATTAATGGCAAAGGACTGTTCGATTAACGCACTGTACTAGTGTGAACGGGCCCTTAAAAACGCCGACAGATACACACTACCACAATCTCACACACACATATACACACTCCAAAAATTTTTATTTTTTATTTTTTTTAAGATCCACACAGTTTCCCTACCTTGTGAGAACTGGAAATTATAAAACTGGAAAAGTGGAAGGCTTGCAGCGACCCACTGAACATGGGGTCGCGACCCACCAGTTGAGAACCAAGGATTTACAGGAAGCATATAGTTAAACAGGCTTAACACAAACGAGACATGGAAACTAATTACTGTTCTAAAATGCTCAAATAAATACATGAGTCTATCTCCATTCATCCTGATGTTATAGTGATTATGTCAACCCTATAAGTGTTTTAAAAGCTACAAAGTATCCAATTAGTATCTCCAAATCTGTAAAACAATTAGACAACAGTTTAAGAAAAAAATCAGTAAAAAAAACTGGTTTGTTGAAAAAAAAGAAAAGTAAAAATAGATAAACACATAATTAAAAGAAAAAACAGGAGAATTTCTATCATTAACGCATTAGTATGAGAATTAAATCCTGTGGAGCAGCGAGGGAAGCCGAGACCACTAAATTTAGAACCAGCACTGAGTTTAATAATATTCCACAAACCTAGACTATATCAGCAAATAGTTCACTTATCAATCGGTCAAGCATGCAACCGTATAAAGTCTAGGGACACCAGTCAAATCAGCTGACTCAGATGGGATTTCATAATGTCTGTCAATCATTAATGACAGGTGAATCTCACAGGCTACTAATAGCATACCTGAAGCAAGGCACAAATTACTTCCCTGCTGGGAGACCCTCTCAGACTTGGAGAAGGAAAGTGAGCCTTAATAAGCCACCCGCTGACATAACCTCTATGCTAGCATGTCACACTCCCTTCTGTATTGTCTGTGTCGTATAATGTTTTTCACATTTATGCTGTATGGAACATTAAGTCACGTTACATCATCTGCTTGTTGCTAATTTGTTGAGAATTAGTATCTTGAGGGTGGTGAAATTGTTTTGTACATGGAAATTAATTCCAGAAGAACTGTACTGCATTCAGAAGAAAAATAACTGGAAGCTCTGATAAATGAACACACTCTGTAATAATTTACGTGTGTGTGTTATCAAGGAAGCCATAATCAGGCAGTCTTGTTGTGAACACTACTGACAGGTCTTACAGAACCTATATCTCTCATTACATATACAGTTGTGCTCATAGGTTTACCCCTGCCAGAATTTGTAAAATGCTTATAATTTTTACTACACCAACACCTGCCACAAAACCGTTTGCTTACAATATGCCAAAGAGCACCTAGAGAAGTCTTAATACATCAAGAATTATTATTATTATTCAGGATTTATAGAGAGCCAACAGTTTGTGCAGCACTGTTCAAAATGGAGGGAGACAGTACAGTTACAATACAATTGAAATAAAGGAGAAAATAGGAAGAAGTAAAAGGACAATTATTATGTTGAGGTGGGATGGGCTTCCTTCCTTTTCAATCGTCCAAAGGTGGACAGAGTAGGAGATGAGCGGACAGATTGGGATATGGAGTTCCAGAGGATGGGAGAGGCTCTGGAGAAGTCCTGGAGGTGAGCATGGGAGGAGGTGATGCGGGAGCTAGAGAGCAGGAGGTCTTGAGGGATGCTGAGAGGATGATTTGGGTGATATTTTGAGATGAGGTTGGTCATGTAGCTGGAAAAAGAGTTGTAGATGACTTTGTATGTTGTTGTTAGTATTTTGAATGTTCTTTGTTGGGCAAGTGGGAGCCAGTGGAGCTTTGAGCAGGTGGGATACAATCAAGAATGCAGCCATGCCTGAAGATCTGCGCATACACAGGGCAACAGGAAGGTCAAGCACGCAACCCTCAGGGCTGTACCCTGAGATTTGCGTGTGGATGTGGCTCACAAAAAATAGCAATGTTGGCTCGTACATCTGCATGTGGGGTTGTGTTGGTGAGAATGAGCATGCTCATGCATACTGGTATCCAGTGGCTTAGTTAAATGTGAGCACCACTGAGGAGAGTTGCTGAGTGGTCATCAGCTCCTGCTACCTGTAACTTGACCTGTGTGTTGCCTTCCTGTGCTTTGACCCGGCTTGCCTGACTCCGCTATGCCCTGGTTCCTGACTACTGACCTTGACTGATCACCTGACATCACTCCTTTCCTACACCTTTTTACCTGCGCTGCTCGGCTGTGTTTGACCCTGGCAAGTCTGAACTTGCTGCCTGTCTGATGTCCCAGTACCTTTGGCTGTCTGGCTTTTGCTGATCCTGGATTTTGATACTTTTTAGTTTCAAGGGGGACAGTTGACACCTTGCTGCATCCAGACCAGCTGTAAGAATCCATTCAACTTTGTGTCCTGCAATCGCTGTTCCAAACTCCAGGGGGTGCTGGACAGGAGTTATATGAGAAGCCCTCATATCACCTGGCCTCCTCCAGGTACGTGACACAGGACAAAATAAGTACATTTCAGCAAAAAAGCATGAGTAGGGGTTGCATGGGCCACACACAGCATCTGCCTTAGCAGTCTTGCTAAACCGCAAACATCTTTGTTGCTAACCATTTATAAATAAATAGAACTAATGTTCTGAGGTATTGGTTTTTCAAACATTTCCTATGATAGGCCATGTAAATATCCAAAATGTTTTGTATCTATCTATCTATCTATCTATCTATCTATCTATCTATCTATCTATCTATCTATCTATCTATCTATCTATCTATCTTTGTTACAGCCACAAAGAAGGGGCTAACTCCATTTAAATGCCCATGGTTTTGCAATGTGATGTCCAATATTGATGGGCTTGATGGGCACCCCGTGTTCGGTTCGTATTTGAACACCCGAATGGTTCAACCTAATGCAAGTCAGTGGGGGTCGAACTTTCGAAAATGATTGTCCTCTTTAAGAGGGCTTATATGCAAGTTATTGGCCATAAAAGGTGTATGGGGGTCTGGGTACTGCCTTAGGGGACAGGAATCAATGAAAAAAACAAACAAAAAAAATACAATTTTTAAAAGAGCAGTGATTTTAACATCATTAAAGGGTAAGAATAACAATGGAAAATGTCTTCAAATATCGTGCCTGGGGGGTCCCCTTAACCTGCCTGTGAAGTGGCAAATCTGTACGATGTATAGAACCTGCTGCAGCAAAACTGACATTTCTAAAAAAAAAAAAAAGTGAAATTTTTTATTTTAACTCTTAAAGTGTGCAGTTCCCACTCCCAAACAATGCCAGACCCTATAGGTCTGGAAGGAATGTTAGGAAGGACCTTTTTTTTTTAAATGTAGGGTTCCTCCTAAAAGTCATACCAGACCCTTAAGGTCTGGTAGGAATATTTAGGAGGGACCCCATGTAAAAAAAAGTGTTTGTGGGGTTCCCCCTGAAAGTCATTCATGCCCTTAAGGTCTGGTAGAAATTGTAAGGAGGAACCCCACCCCCAAAAATGGGGGGAAAAACGTGGGGTCCCCCCTAAAATTCCATACCAGACCCTTGATCCGAGCATAGGCCTGGCAGGGCCGGAAAGCGGGGGGACAAGCGAGCGCCCCCCCTCCCACACCAGGCCACATGCCCTCAGCACTGGGAGGGTGTCCCCGTGCCGATGGGGACAAGGGCCTCGTCTCCCACAACCGTGACCCGGTGGTTGTGGGGGTCTGCGGGCAAGGGGGCATGTTTGCATCAGGGTACCCCTTTAATTAAGGGGTCACCCAGATGCCGTCCCCTCCCTTGTGAATGAGTAAGGGGTACCCATTCACTAAAGGCTTAAATCAAAGAGTTATTAAAAAGTCTAGATTTTTGATAAAATAAAACAAAAAGACATGTTTTTAGCAAGCCTTTTTTAAAAAAGAAAAAAAAAAAAAAAAATGGATCCCCCGCCGAAATCCATGAGCTTAAATCAAAGAGTTATTAAAAAGTCTAGATTTTTGATAAAATAAAACAAAAAGACATGTTTTTAGCAAGCCTTTTTTAAAAAAGAAAAAAAAAAAAAAAAATGGATCCACCGACGTAATCCATGGTCAATCACGATGTCCAGCGTTGTCCACGACGACGATGAAATAAAAAATAAAAACAATAAAAGATAAATAGAAATAATACTTTTTGAAAAAAAACGCCGTCCGCTGTCCCGTCCGCTCCCCGCCGACGCAGGCCGCATAATGGCATTTTGACAGATGCCGCCAAAACAAACAATTGGGCGGAGCTAGCGATGACAGCTAGCTCTGCCCAATTGTGTAGTTTACTGGCATCTGATAGGCGAGGCATGATTGGGCAGAGTCATCATGACTTTGCCAAATCATGGCTCCAAATGAGTATTGAGCCCTGATTGGGCGAAGCCTTGCACCTGACCTGTGGTCAGGTGCAAGTCTTTAACCGCATTAGAGCTTCGGAGGGCTCTTTGCAGTATGGATCGTTGCACTGTCGAACAGACCGTGAACATCCCATAAAGTTCGAACGCTCGAACAGCCGATGTTCGATTCAAGCTCTTGTTCGAAGCAAATCGGCGGACCATCCCTAATGTCCAATAAGCTCATATTCGTAGATGTGATGGCTAGGCTTCTAACTAAGTGCAACGCTTTGGTTGCTGCTGAATTTGTTGGTTGGAATAAAGCCTTCCTAGTGATCTACCTCTTGTGAGAACTCCATTTGTGTATGTATATGAAACATAAAGCCTGGCAAAGCTAGGGAATTGACAGCCAAGAGAGAGCGTGATTGCATGCCAGTCCCCGAGCAGCTGTATTTGTTCATGTGATGGTCAGGTGTGCACAAACTTTAGGCTATACAGTGTACCTCTACCTAATATGCTTATTAAAAAGCCTCTAATGAACAATATACTGCATTTATTCTCAGTCTCAGCAATACCATTTTCCTACTTTTTTACTCTTTGCTATTTTCCTCAGTTCATACACTATGCATAGCCGCTCTGAAGCACAATTACACGTGAAGATTTATTTACTGGTCATTGGCAAGAGCCAGCAATATGATTATTATCTGTGAGAAACAAAACACCTTTGCAGAGATTGCAGTCCTTTGCTTTTCTTAAATGACTAAAATCATGCTAAGGAGCACAAATGGAACAGCGGCTGTTCATTATGAATGAGCTTTGTGCCACCTATTAATGATGCAACAATACATCATCTGCCGCCCAGAGAGAGAATAACCTCTCCCTAAATTGGCACGATATCAAGATGCTTGCTTTGTTTGTCTGGCTGTGCAAAATATCTAGCTGAAAGCACTAGACCATGAATAAGAACATAATAAGAGTTGCTATCTCTTAATTGGTATTATAAAGTTATCTTCTTTTTTTCTTAAATCAGTTCAATAGTATTATATATGCTATTTGTATTAGTAATTTAAACTGCATCAAAATCCGCCATCTACCTTATTCTGAAATGCGATATTAAAAAAACAAGAACTCTTTCAAGAAAAAACATTTACTATATATGTGACCTCCATGTATACAGCTGCCATACACGTGGGGAAAAAAACAGGACTCAATTATGGTCACACCTTCTCCTCAGCAAGTCGTAGCCAGCAATGGGGCAGATAAAAAAAACATACAAATTGAAAAACATGCACTCGGTCCTTTCTGTACTGAAAATTGATGTGTCACAAAACAAATCAAACTTTGTTTTTGGTCCAAAGTCCTCTTTTCTGATGAGAGCAAATTTTGCATCTCATTTGGAAACCAAGGACCCAGAGTGTGGAGGAAGAATGGAGAGGCACACACTGCAAGATGCTTGAAGTCCAGTGTGAAGTTTCCACAGTCTGTGTTGATTTGGGGAGCCATGTCATCTGCTGGTGTTGGTCCACTGTGCTTCATTAAGTCCAGGGTCAACGCAGCCGTCTACCAGGAGATTTTGGAGCACTTCATGCTTCCTTCCGCAGACGAGCTCTATGCGGATGCTGACTTCATTTTCCAGCAGGACTTGGCACCTGCCCACACTGCCAAAAGCACCAAAACCTGGTTCAATGACCGTGGGATTACTGTGC